>NW_011439715.1:0-1715 GCF_000754665.1 Bison bison bison | reverse complement strand
TGTGCATTCATGGAAGGCTGAGATGGTTCAGAAAATTCCATGTAGACAAATGAATAAGTAAATAATTGACACAGGGACAAACCAAGGCACAGTTGTAGGTCCCTATTTGAGAGTGATCAAGGTATAAATTCTGCCCTTGGCAAGCTTGCATGGATGATGGGTGATGTGCCTGCATATCACCATATTTTGAGGAGACAGTCTCTAACACCAGAAAGAAAGCAAAATGGAATACATCAGAAAATTAGCAAATTGGGCCTTTATTCTAACTAACTGTAGTACAGTCTCTGGAGATTTCAGGATAGGTGTGGGAATCAAGCTAAGCATTGAGGAATAGCTCTTTCTTGTGGAGGTGGTCTGGTGGGGCAGGTGAGGCTACTGGGGAATCATGAAAGGTAGGAGAACTTTAAGGCAGAAGGGAAAAGAAAACATGGTTGAGGGCATGAAGATGTATACATCTAGGATCCATTGAAAACCAGTAAATAATTCAGCTGTGATGCAGGGCTGCAAACATAATTAGATAGTTGTGATGAAAACAACTGGAAATTAGATGAGAGCTAGATCACAGAGGATTTAAGTGACAGTACAGAGAGATGTTACAGGAGTATAAGGGAAGAAGGGTGTGTTCAGAGCTCTGTCTGCTTTTGTGAACCCTAACTGCCCAAATCTGTAGACATATACAGAAGAAGCACATGAGGGAGTCAATGTAGAGTGTAAAGATGGCACACTGCTAAGGAATAGGATGCTTCTGGATGAGGGGCAGGGGAAAATTGTTATAAATGAAGAGCAGAAGAGTCATTTTAAAGGTAGACATTACAAGATCTAGAAAAAAGTAAAGGGAAACTGGACTTGTAAGACAGATGTACTCACTGGTCTTTAAAAAGCAAAGAGGGAGGAAGAAGAGAACTAAGAAGTGGATCCCAGTGATTCTGTGAGACTGTTCCCATGCCCTAGCCAGGATGAACTGCACACTCATCTGTATTCCAACAGTATTTTCTTTCAGCTTTTCTAACTAAATGCTACACAAACTGTAGTCTGTGGGAGAAGGCTATTTTGTAAACTATTAGCTGCCCATTTGCAAGGATAAAATACAGAAATTGAGCACAAACTTATAGAAACTGGTGGCAATCTGATATTGTCACAATATCCATAACTATTGTTTTGTATTTTAATACTGTATCTGTATACTATGGACTGGGGAAAACAAAACAAAAACTGATCCTTTGCCATAGGCTGTTTGAGAAGCTCTTGTTTTGTAAAACCAACTTCACTGAAATAAAGCATAATTTATCTGTCCATTTCTCCAGTAGCTTGCCAGTTCAGTGGAGAAGAAGCAATATGTTTGCATCCTTTGTAAACCTCAGTTTTCAAGCATGAGTGAAAGCACAACACACATCATCAATAAATAGAATGGAATTGATCTTGATAGCTAGTTAATCGTTTTTTCCTGTTGAGAGAGCAGGTCCAGGTTGATTGTGTGGGGTAGAAGTTATAGAAATGAAACTTAGGAGACACAAATAGACACAGACAATTGTTGTTGTTCATTGCTAAGTTGTGCCTGACTCTTTGTGACCCCATGAACTGCAGCATGCCAGGTTTCCCTGTCCTTCACTATCTCACAGAGTTTGCTCAAACTCATGTCCACTGCGTTAGTGATGCTCTCCAGCCATCTCATCCTCTGTGGCCCCCTTCTCCTCCCGCCCTCAACCTTTCCCAGC
>NW_011439714.1:0-1716 GCF_000754665.1 Bison bison bison | reverse complement strand
GTCCATGAGTTGATCACACACCCCACAAGTCCCCTCTCTCAACTTGTCCATGAGCTGATCACACACCCCACAAGACCCCTCCCTCATCCTGTCTTTCTAAAGCTTTACCAGCAAGCCTTCAGGCCTTTTAAGTTCTAGCTGTCGTGGACTCCTTATTTGGTGCCTGCAATAAATGCTGCACTCTCCTTCACCAGCACCAGGTGTCAGCAGATTGGCTTTATTGCACACAGACAACCAGACCCTAATTTGGTTCAGTAACAAAGACAGTAAGTGCCAAGTATCTTCATATTTCAAAAGTAAGGTGCCAGATTCAGTACCTGTGAAAGGAAACTAAATAGATCTTTCTAGCCTTAAGACATAAAGGTGTTGAAGTTGAAAAGGGACAGACTTTGCAAAGTGCTCTCCAACCTCCAGCCCTGCAGCGGTGGGTGAGGACTGGGCTACCCTTGCCTTCCTTTCCATGGAGAGAGAAAGGAGGCCTCAAGAGAGCCATCAGGAGTGCGTGACTTCTGTCTTCTGAAGTTGGGCAGCTTTTTGACATAAGAGAAGCCATTTTGGCCTGAGCCATTTTTGTGATCTCAGCCTGGTCACAGTGCTTGCCCTTGGATAGATCTCAGTAATCAATGATCTTAGGGAAACAAAGGAACTGAGGAATAGAGAAAGGGCAGTCAAACAATAGTGCAGTGAAAACAGAGTTTTAGTTCCTCCTCAAAGGAGGTACATAATCTGATACAGTCCTTGAGTTTTGCAGGAGCTAAGGCCCTCACCCAGGTGGGGGACAGAATGATGACATCCCTCCTGACTCCAGTCAACTAAACTTGGACTCTGTCAACCTCTGTCCGAATTCTTCACTGCTGAAGCCTCTTCATGAATATGCATGTACCCTTAGCTTAAAACTTTCCCAATTTTGCTGTTTGGAGAGACACTACTTTGGGAAAGAACCCTAGTGTTCTCCTTACTTGCTGCAAGTAATAATAAATCCTTCCTTCCTCCAATCTTTGGTTGTATCTATTAGCTCAACATCCATCAAGAGAAGAACCTAGTTTTTGGGTAACAGCCTGGTATTAGAAAGTGTAAAAGATGGAAAGTCACAAAAAATTGATTTCTTAAGTGGGAGCTATTCTGTCCAAAAGGACTTTGAAATATTGCCAAGCAAACTGTCTCAAAGGGTAATGTGATTTTCAGAGGTGGATGGGGGCCACCAGATGCACAAAGATTGTGGAATAATTTGAAACTGGAAGGGAAAAGACACCTTTCCAGGCACTGGAAGCAGTAGGAGAGCCAAGCCCCCTCATCAGAGGAAGAATATAATACGCCACCCGGGTGGCCAGGCCACAGTGCAGTCCTGAATTCCACGTGCCTAGAGGAAAACCTCCCTCTCCTTACTCTTCCTCTTCACAGCTCCAACCCCGAGGAGGCCTAGGCTGGCTCGCAGGGGGAGGAGGAGGAACAGACACCCCTTGGAGAGAAGGCAGAGAAGCCCAGAGCGTACTCCTTGCCCTCCACCCTCAGCCCACAAGGCCTTTTCAGCACAAAATCAGGCATGAGGGGAAGTGTTTCTTCGAGGGGGAGTTTTAAATTGGGTAAGAGTTAAGTGATAGTGTCACCATACAATGACTGAAGTGAGACAATTCTTGTGACAAAGTGACTGAAGGAATTTTATTTATCTGAGAGTGGCTGGGGGGCAAGAACACTCAAAGAAGGGGAAAGAAAAGG
>NW_011439713.1:0-1718 GCF_000754665.1 Bison bison bison | reverse complement strand
TCTTTTGGGGGCATAATTGATGTTTTATAGTTTTTATCTGATGTTTTCTCTTTACTTTTAGGTCTGTTTCTTAATAGAACTGATTCTTTTAAAACTAATGATAATATTCACCTCCCTTTTGTTCATGTTTAATAATTTTATTAGATATGGAACATTGGTATTATTAGTTTTATGGATGCATTGATTTTTTTATGTTCTTCTAAGCAATATCAGAGTTTATTTTGGCAGGTTGTTAGCTTTTTGCAGATCATCTTGATTCCATCAAAGCTTATATTTAAGATTTGATAGAGGAAGTCTATGAAATCTTGCTTTGAGTAAGTTATCCATTCTACTACGTTGTGATTCACCTATCTTAATTGAATGATGTAAGTATTTTACTACATATCTTCACTCTGACTCACTGTAAATTCGATGCATACTAGCTCTGCATAAGTTTTAGGACCTGCTAAATTCATAGGCATCCATTACTCTTTGCCTGTCCTTGTGGAGTTTTATTCAATATATGTGCAACTGGAATGTACAGTAGACTCACTGTGATCCATAGGCAGATTTCTGGAGCTTTCTCACAGTATACATCCCATATATAATGACTCATACATTTTGGCATCTTGGTCTTCCTGTGCTTGATTTCTGTGTCCTCAAGTCAGTGAGGAGACACCTTCTGCCTGAGTTACCTCTCCCTATACTGAGGTCTGAAATTGCTTCAAAGTGTAAAATCAGAGTTATAGGACCTATATCATTTGTTGTCCTTGTCTTACACATGAAACTCTGGTGTTGCATGCTGTCCAAAGCTTGAAAAAGGCTTTTCATATAATTTATCCAATTTTCTAGTTGTTTATGGTAGAAAAACAAATCTAATACTGTGACCATATGCAAAATTTCATAGGTCATTATTTTTCGTAGTAAGTAAGACACTGGCAAATTTCTCTGTCATGTAAATTTTATATCAGATGATTTTTTTCATGGGAAGAGAAATAGACACACCTTTCAGTATTAGAATCTTGAAGAGTCAGAAGAGACCCAGTGAAGCCTATTTGGAAAGTTCTGAATTTGACATATGATTTTATTTTTATTTCTAACATGGATATACAAATAGGTGCTGTATATTCTGATGGATAAGTCTAGATTCACTCAGAAAACAGAAACCCTAGAGTAGATTAAACAGGATAAGTTTAGTATAAATAACCATTTAAGCATGGTAAAAGTAAACTTAAGAGATAAGAAAACTCAATATAGTATCTTGGGAATGAGGAAGAATATCCTTGGTAGATTTTCAGAGCTTGTGGGAGAAGGTGTGCTTCTACTCACTGGAGAGCAAAGAAGTTTGCTGGCTTGGCTAGTGTGGGGTTGATATATAGTTACTGGCTAAGCAGATAGTGATCTGGAGCACAGGCATGGAACAGGGTGGTCAGAAACTTTTCAAGCCACAGACAAGGTGCACAGGGCTTACAGAGGATACAGAGGTTCAATGGGAACGTAGGGAAGTTAAGTGAGGCAGACTGTGAGAAAGCTTGCATTGGGAATGTGGTGCTAGAACTCTTGATATGACTTTGACTGTTAATGTGTAATATGGAGCCGGTTTGGACAACATTCAGGATAAGAACCCTTTGGGATGATGGTTTCTGGGATGAGATCTACTGACTGGTTATTGTCAGACCAAACTGCAAGCTGGGGCTTCCCCAATGGCTCAGCAGGTAAAAAAAAAAAAAAATCCACTT
>NW_011439712.1:0-1719 GCF_000754665.1 Bison bison bison | reverse complement strand
TTTTTTTTTTTTTTTTTTTTTGTCACTTCCACTGTATAATCTTAAGGGATTTGATTTAAGTCATACCTCAATGGTCTAGTGGTTTTACCTGCTTATCTATTTGAGTATGAATTTGCCAATAAGGAGTTCACGATCTGAGCCACAGTCAGCTCCTGGGCTTGTTCGTGCTGATTGTATAGAGCTTCTGCATCTTTGGCTGCAAAGAATAGAATCAATTTGATTTCAGTATTGACCATCTGGTGATGTCCTTGTGTAGAGTCTTCTCTTTGTATTGTTGGAAGAGGGTGTTTGCTATGACCAGTGTTAAGTACTTTACATACACCACAAATTTAAGTCAATGTTCTATTTATTTGTTGCTTTCTTCCTCCTTTTCTGGTGAGATAAAGCTCTTGCTTAAGGGTATCTTCTCATAATCTCATTTAGTAATGTAAACACCTACATTATGGCCATAACTAAAACCTGATCTTACTTCTTATCTCTTCCATTTCAATACATGGACTTTAAATATTCACTAGTGTTTCAGCATTTTGGAACCCCGTAACCTTAAGATCTATAGAACTTCAATTTTTTTTTTCTTCAAAATTTGACCCTGTAGTAGGACCCAGTTGAGAGAATAGACTCTCTTTCTCTCTTTTCTGTACACACACACCCACACACAGTTTGTGTACCTACAAGATAGCACCTTTTGACTTACCACAATACTGAAAAGGATACATTGAGAAGATGCTGAATTTGCTTTGACAGGATTGTTTGGTTATGAATAAAATGGACCACTGATTTGAGAAGTCCAGAAAAAATTGGATGGGCCTGAAGCTTCCGAAGACAACTAAAGCTATACATAGGTATTTGGATTAATCTGTTAGCAGAAAATTTAAGATTATGAGTTGTTTTCCTTTTTCACCTGATGGTGTGTTTTCTTTACTGACACAATCATTGCCTTTTTGAATTTCTGTGATAGGTGAAGAGATATACAAGTAATAAAAGTACATGATAGTGGAGTGGGTTATATTTGGGATTATTTTGTACCAAATGTGATGCTAATGTCTTCTACCTTATTCAATCATAAACAGAATTTGAGCTTCTGTATACAGAGAAATAACATCACATTAGGTAATTATAATGGTTTTCAGTTGATCACAGTTAGAATTTGAAATGCATTTATCTGAAGACTTATACATTTGTTTTAATTAAAGCAAATGTCAGAAACATTGTAATTTTATTTCTCCAATAACATCTCCCTCTTTGAGATCTACTTTGTGTGACTCAGTCTTCAAATTACTCTCTTTTTCTGTTTCTAGTCATTATTCTTAAGGGATTTAGATCCTTTATAACTGGAGTTTAACTCACTATGCAATTTTAAAGGCTCAGATATGTTTTCTGAGACAGGAGCTTAAGTATTATACAAATTAATACTTTTTCTCTGCATAAATTTTTGAATCACTACCAAAATTATGCATTGACAAATACCTCTATACAACAGGATTAAAATGTGAGTTTCTCTCCAGTGTTCCTCTTGGAGGAAGTAGACTCAATTGGCTTAAGAGATTTTTTTTTTCCATCCACTGTATCAGACTCTCCTGAGAAGACACTAGTAGAAACTAAAATATGTTTAGTTTACTATCATGAAGTTATACTTTCAGTTACTTTGTGAATACAATGAATATCCATTGAAAATCAATTTTAGATGCAGTATTTATTTAATCTGTATATTTCCCCCCC
>NW_011439711.1:0-1720 GCF_000754665.1 Bison bison bison | reverse complement strand
CTACTGACCCACAAAACTAAAAAATGATCCTTTTGTTGTAAAAGCCACTCTGTTTCAGCAACAATAAGAAAATATTAAAGAGATAGTTGACCTTTTTTCAATATTAAGTCATCCCACCCAGAAACAATAGTATTTTTTCTTCTGTTTATATAAATTTTATTTTATATCACATGTAACTTTTTAAATTGTCTTTCTATAGGTCATGCACATCTTGTTAAATTGTGAATTTGCTCTTTAGAGCACAAAGTGGATTGCATCACTCTCTTCCTTTAATTGGCTTTTGTAGCTTTCAAAAACTTACTGAATAAACACTAAAATCCTCAGTTTCATACTCGAGAGCCTCCATAATTTAGTTTCTTCCTCTTCTTAGCCTCATTCTTCCCTGCATTCCACCAATTGCTCTCACTCCTTTGGACCGGTGAACAAAGTTCATGATAATTTTGTTCCTGATTAGAGTTATCAGATAAAAATACAGAATACTAAATTAAATTTGAATGATTTCTAATGAGCAATAATTTTTTAGTATCAGTAGTTCCCATGCAATATTTTCCCTTTATCTCATGTAATATGCATAGGCAATTAGAAATTACCGAAATTGAACTGATACTTTGTACTATTGTTTGCTAAACCTGGCAACCTTATTCATGATCTTTATGAGTTTTCTCTTTCACTCCATTCCCTGTCTACAGATATCCTTAGGGGCTAAGTCAAATACCACCTTATCATAAGCCCTTCTGCATTTTTACTTCCTTCATAGAATTGGTAGGTTAAATGTCTTTCAAATTGCAACCGTGCTGAACATTTATTTTTCTCCATTTGCCCTTAATGCCTCATATCTGTTAGAATCTCAATAAACATTTGCTGAATAAATGAATAAATATTAGGCAATAAATCAGTTGAAGTAAATCTCAAAATGATTGTTATTGGTAAACTCATAGGCTTTAAAGAAAGTTCTATTAAAGCTAAGTATAAACATTGTTCTTTCCTAAGTAACGTGGCTTTGTGTTTGCCACTAAAACACATTTAATGAAATGGAAAACACCATATAAAACTTTTAAGTGCATCCACTAAAGGTTAGGAAGTTATGCCTACAGAGAATTAGGCTAACTAAATCAAAATGTTCCTACTCTAAAGCTGTGGGTATCCATCAAAGATTTGCCCAGAATGTTCCCCATATAGAATCATTGACTCTAGGAGATACACTCCTGGGTTTAAATCTGGAGATAGGATATGAATCCTTTCCCCTTTGGAAAAAATTGAGATGAAATCTGTTATCAAAGGAGCTTGAAATAATTTCCTTGAATTGATTTTTCTCTTTAAAATTCAAGGTGATTGACCTCAGAGACCCCCTGCTAGGAATTGTGCCCTCGGAAAATCCTGATTGCTAGGGTTGATGCTGATGAAGTTTGCTCTGCATCAGAATGTCTCTTAGAAGACACATGCTACACACCACCTACCACAGGACAAAGCAAACTTACTGTCACATCAGGAGGGATCAATGTGGTTAAGCTGTATCATCATTTCAGCTCCACACTGGACCTTCACAGGACAACCAATGACTGTTCACACAATATAGGTAATGGAAGCTGCTTGCTTGTGAGTGAAGGATAATTTAAAATTTTCTAGAACTGAAAAGTATTATCATTGTAAATTTTGCATCTATTGGGCATTTTTTTTTGGGTGTGTGTATGAATTGGGATTGTGTGTGTGTGTGTGTGTG
>NW_011439710.1:0-1720 GCF_000754665.1 Bison bison bison | reverse complement strand
TGCAGTCACCATCCACAGTGATTTTGGAGCCCAAGAAAATAAAATCTGTCACTGCTTCCACTTTTCCCCTTTCTGTTTGCCATGAAGTAATGGTACCAGTTGTCATGATTTTCTTTTTTTCTGAATGTTGAGTTTTAAGCCAGCTTTTTCATTCTCCTTGTCACCTTCATAAGGAGGCTCTTTCGTTCCTCTTCACTTTCTGCCCAATTAGAGTGGCATCATCTACATATCTGAGATTGTTGATATTTGTCCTGGCAATTCCAGGAAACATTGATTCCAGCTTGTGATTCATCTAGCCTGGCATTTCACATGATGTATTCTGCATATAAGTTAAATAAGCAGGGTAACAATATAGAGCCTTGTACTCCTTTCTCAGTTTTGACCCAGTCCATTGTTCCATGTCCGGGTCTAATTATTGACTGCATACAAGTTTCTCAAGAGACAGTTTAGGTGGTCTGGTACTCCCATCTCTTTTAAGAATTTTCCACAGTTTGTTGTGATCTACAGAGTAAAAGGCTTTAGTGTAGTCAATAAGCAGAAGTAGTAGCAATTATTATTGTTGTAAATGCAGGGTACAGTAGGTTAAAGAGGAGCACTTTCAAATAAAGATGGTCCTGCTAGCATTTTACATATAAAGGAGGCAATTATGTATATAAAATAATCAGTAATGGGGAATACCAAAGTGCTAAACGGATAATACTAAAAGTTAATATTGGATACATTAAAAAAGAGGAACAAAATTGAAATTAAATGAAGAAAAGAAAAAAATCATCTAAGGTAAAAATTATAAAAGGACATTAAATAGAAAAATGTAAAACCTGAATGAAGATAGAAAACTAAAACAGAAATACATGAGAATCTGCAACAAATGAGAGAGCTGAGATTTAGTTTTGACTTAAATAACATGGGATTTGGGTTAGCTGAAACGTATTTGGAGTTAGTAAAAAACCTACCCTAACTAGAAATGTGAACGGTGAGGTAACTTCTGAATTCCTACTTTCTAACTTACTATTGTAATTAAACTATAAGGCAAGTGATAAATAAAAATATATGAAGTAAAATTATTAATAACATTTTGTCCTAGTCATCTTGCCTCTAAAAAAGTAATTTTTTTAAAGTGTACAATCCAAGGTAAATTTCATTTGTATGCAAAGAAAAAACCCATATGAATCTAATTTGTGTGAATGCAAAGAGTGCCTTTAGATATTAAAATAATAATCTTGATTAAATTAAATTATTATAAAGTTAGATGACTGATGTTATTTTTGCTTCAAAATTGGTCTGAAGGCAACTTCAATGTAAGTGTTCAAAACATTTTAAGCATCATTGGATTAAGTATATAGCCCATAATGAGAAAGTATTTTGAAAGAACTAGTTCTTAATTGAATTTGCAAGCCTAAATAAAATTTAAAAATGCGTTGTGTCATATGTAGGTAGCAAATTGAAATGATCTAATTTAAAATATTTAAGCCATATAATCATTTGACAACATCTATGAACAATATTTTCAGAGAAGAGAGCATAAAAATCAAAATTTAATATAATCAATTAAAATTAGTATTGTAAATAATACTTGCTTCTTTTATATTTGATCCTTATGATAAAAATATTAAAGATAAAAGCTAAAGATTTAACTGAATAAAATGAAGTACTGTCTTAAAAGAAACAGTTTTGTGTTACTTTGGTATTAAATAGGCTTTCTAAATGCTCACCATTTTTC
>NW_011439709.1:0-1723 GCF_000754665.1 Bison bison bison | reverse complement strand
GACCGAGACACCTTGAATGCCGGGGCTGACTGTTCTGAAGGGTGTGAGCAGCCCGCTGGATGGGGCCTGGGATCAGCCAGGTCTCTCTGGCTTGCTGTGTGGCCTTGGGTAGACTTCTTGGCCTCTCTGTGCATATGTCCCTCAACCTGTACCTTCCTGTTGAAAGGATGAGCTAGAACCAGGCAGGAGAACCAGTGGGACAGAGTTAGGGGGAGGATTCTGATCTTTATCCTCCCTCTTCTTCCTCATGGTGATCTCCATCTTCTAAGAGAGGGGACTCAGGGCAGACCTCCCCCCAAATAGCCCCAATATCCTAGGCCTGAGCCTACCAGTTCAGACTGATTACTGGCAACTGTGGGAAGAGGTCGGTTGGCAGGAGGGCCTCCGCTCTGAGAAGTGGGGTCAGTAGGGTTTATTTTGCTGATGACATTTGCAGTCAGGGCTAATGTGAATACGGGCTGGTTGGAGGGTGGCTCTCAGCCTGCAAACACAGGGTCCCCCTAATTGTAACACAGTGTCCTGTTGATTCCAGACCCCAAGACCCTCTTTGGGCAAATTGTGTTTGTTTGTTTTTTTTTTCCTGAACTACAGGATTCCAAAAAGCAGCTGGAGAAGGCATGGAAGGACTACGAAGCCAAAATGTAAGTGACTGTGGCCAGGGTGCTTGGTCTAGGAGAGTGATGCTTCTGTTGCAGCAGGGGGCTGGATGTGGGGAAGAAACCAAGCGCTACCAGGGCGTGTCACCCGGAAGTGCATGGCATCTCGCTCTCCAGAAATGTTTACGCGAGGGGGGTATTTATGCCCAGACCTTGAAAGGAGTCTGGGGGCTTGACCATGAGACAACCAAGGAGGAGCTATTGTGAAAGGACCCCAAGATGCTCCTCTCAGAGACCCTTCTGCTTGGTGGTGCCAACATGGGTAGAGAGACAGAAAGGAGCATCCATTTACCGAACAGCTCCAAGTGCCAGACATCCACCCTCACACTCACCCAGCCTCTGAGGGACATATTGGTATCCCAGTTATCAAAGGAGGAATTAGAGGTTCAGAGAGGTTAAGTTACTTGCCCAAGGCCACACAGTTAGGCAGAGGCAGAGCTGGGACTCATGTTTGGTGATCCTGATTCTGCAACACGAGGGAGTATCTGTAAGCATTTAGTTGGACACAGAGGAGGAAAGGCCATACCCAGGCCTCTTGTGTGCACCAGCCGGGTTTCTCACTAGCTACTGGGACATTATGGCGACAGGAGTCCCAGGTACCCAGTGACCAACTCTTCCTGAGTGGGGACTCCTCGGGCTCTGCCTTCTAAAGTCTGTCCAAGTCCCGACCCCAGCCCTCTGCCCCGGCCCAGCCGGGCCCACTGAACCTCAGGGCACTGTTTACTCTTCTTTTTAAAATGTTGGCTTCTCTTGCAGTTTTCAAAAGCAATATGTGTTCATTATGAGTAACTTTGGAAAATACGGGGAGGTAGAAGAGGAAAAAATTTAAGTTATCCTTAGGAGAAGATTAGGGTCCTGCAGGGGGATATCTAGTACTTCTCTATTTTTAGAATTTTTTCCATAGTGTGGGTAGCACTGTAATTTCATCATTTTTAAAAAGTGGAGGAGGGGGAGTTCCTGGGTTGGTCCAGTGCTTAGGACTCGTGCTTTCGCTGCTGTGACCCAGGTTCAATCCCTGGTTGGGGAACTAAGATCCCACAAGGAACTAAGATCCCACAAGCTGTGTG
>NW_011439708.1:0-1726 GCF_000754665.1 Bison bison bison | reverse complement strand
TTTTTTTTTTTTTTTTTTTTTTTTTTTTTTTTTTTTTTTTTTTTTAGTACGAATAGTTATTGAGTGGCTTAGGTGCTAGGAGTACAGCTGTAAATAGAATCTTTGTTCTTTTCATGGAGCTTTAATTCTGCAGGTGAAGATAACCAATAAATAAAGAGAGATGTACTGTTATTTTTGGTTGTGATAAGTGAAGAAAAATAACACATAAAATGTCAGTTAGAAAATAAGATGTGGAACCAGGTTTTAAATAGGTTAGTCAAGGAGACATTTGTCAAAGGGCTTTGGAATGGTTTGTCACACCACATTTTAAAATCTGAGCACTTTTCGTTAGCCAAGAATAGTACAAATGTTCAGAAAGCTGGGGATAAAGCAGTGTGGCTCTTATAAGTGCTGGTAGTACAAGAGGTGCATGTTCCGTATATAAAAACTCACTCTGGAATGTAGATTCTTTCTACAAAAGAAAGGATAGCTAGATTGAAAGGAGGCAAGCCAGATCCCATTTGGGCAAGAACCTGAGTTTTATCTCTGACACACACTTGGTTACAGTTGATTTTGTGGTATCTGCTTATGAATTATCATGAATTTTTGAGTTTTGCATTTGATGTTTCCATCTGAAATTTCTTCCATCTTGTCATCTTCTGAACTTCTAAAGTATGTGGTAATGAAGATAGACATGGTCACCGATTATCAGTCTTTTTATGACTTTGTCATTGTTGGTTATAGCCATATCTATAGACTTTAAAATACACCATGACTTTTGTTCTCCATGTGCTTGGCCATCACCACTGGAGTTTATACAGAGATTTCACTTGACTCTCATATTAAAGCCAACTCTGGAACCCTGTGTTAGGATTCAAAAGATTCTTGATAAGTACCTCTTAAATCTCCCTGTCTTTTCCTTAAGAGTCAGAAATTTCTCATCTTTCCTCTTTCCATCCTGAAACTGATCCATCTTCATTTTATTATTTTTGATGGCAAGTTTTATGTAAGCTTGGCCACTTAATCTATAAAAATGACTCGACCCTTCTGTAGAAGAAAACAGGAACAACAGCAAAATAATAACACTTATTGGTTACTGAAGTAAATCTGAACTGCTTCCTCTTTTTAGCTTCTACACTGCTGTGAGGAAAGAGTCTGGAACAAAATTGGTGGACGGGACTGGCCACAGACCTCACTACAGCCTTCGGACTCTGTGTAGGGCCCTGCGATTTGCAGCTTCCAATCCATGTGGCAACATACAGCGGTCACTCTATGAGGTCTGTGTACAGTCTGTGTGGCGGGGAGCTTGGGGGGTGGGCATGCCCTGGGGAGGGAGGCATGGGGATGCAGGTGCCTGCTCTGTGTGCTTCAGTCAGACTAGCCCAGGATGTTTCATCCCAGAACTCTCACCTAACCATCCTCCTTTTTCTACCGTTGTAACACATTTAAAAGTTGTTCTGTGCACCAGCACTGCTTGAGAGGTTGAATTGTGTTCTTGGAATAAGTTGGCCTCTTATTACAGAAGGATAACTACTGTTGTGTATATTTGTGTTTTTTTCTAGGGCTTTTGTTTGGGTTTCTTAACACAACTTGACAGGTCCTCACACCCAGTGGTTCAGAAGCTCATTTGTCAACACATTGTCTCTGGCAACATAAAAAGTCTACTGAAGCAGGTAGGTTCTTTTTTAATCTTTTTCTAAACTTTTGTGTATTTGGCTTCACCGGTGTCTTTGTTGCTGTGTGCAGG
>NW_011439707.1:0-1726 GCF_000754665.1 Bison bison bison | reverse complement strand
TGCTTCCCCTTCTCAACAAATGGCAATACCTCTTCCTTCATCATGAAGGTCAAAATTACTGGAGACATTCTTGACTTGTCTCTTTTCTACAACCCATGCACCTTACCTATGAGCAAAGCCTATGGATTAAACTTCTGACTTATCCTGATTTCCTTCTCTTTTCACCACCTTCATCATCACAACTCTAGTAAAATGAAAGATGTTATTGGCCTAATGTTGTTATTGCACAAATTATTTAAAGGTACTCACTTTGAGCAGGAAGATATTTGGATGTGAAAACGAGACATCTGTGAGATTTAGAAAAAAATATGCACCTTCCATGAGCAAATGGCTTGGCCACAGATTACTCTGCAAAGACTGGGGAAAGGCTCTCCTTCCTGTAGGTGAAAACAACCCTGTGCCAGGGCACAAGGCTGGGAGAGCAGAGCTCTAATATAATATAATACAGAGCTCTCTCTGTATATTAGCCCCTAATTGATGCTCAACCTACACAACTATACTTAGCAGCTCTGAGTGAAACTACCAACACCCTTCATCTAGAAGACTGCAATCACTTCCTGTTCACCCAACAGGTGTCCCACCACATCCAGTTCTCCATGAAACTTCCAAAGTGTCACTTCTGAATTATAAAACTCACAGGACTCTCTCCTCGATCAAATTCAAGTCAGCTCCTCTCAGTCCACTTCTCCACTAGGCCCTAAACTTGGCCTCTGCCCTTGGCATACAGAGTCCAGTTTTAACAAGAAAACTTCTCGTTGGACATTTAGGTTGTTTCCTAAATGTCTTAGCTATTGTAAATGTTGCTCCAATGAACACTGGGTTACATGTGTCACTTTGAATTATGGGTATATGTCCAGTAAAGGAATGGAATTGCTGGATCATATGGTATCCCTATTTTTAGTTTTTTAAGGACTCCATTCTGTTTTCAGTGGCTATATCAATTTAAATTCCCACCAACAGTGTAGGAGGGTTCCCTTTTTGGTGCTCTGTAATGACCTAGAGGGAATGGAGGGAGGCCCAATAGGGAGGTGAATATGTATATATACTTATAGCTGATTCACTTCATTATACAGTAGGAACTAACAATATATTGTAAAGCAACTATACTCCAATTTTAAAAAAAGAAGAAACCTGCTGGATCAATTTGGTAAGATTCTCTCATCTTCAATATCTAATCAAATTCCTCACCCTCCACCTTGGGTTCTGATCACCCTTGATATCGCTCTGGTCAGACTTCAGCAAGAATCCTGTCAAGTCAGTTAGCCAGTATCCCCCAATCCCTTGGGAATTTTCTATCCACTGATCCTCGCTCTGTTCCTTGGCTATAAATCTGTGCTTGTCCTTGTTATATTGGAAGTTGAACCCCATCTTTATCCCCTACTGCAAAATTCCCCTTGCAGAACCCCCCTCTTGAATAAAGTCTTATTGTCTTTAACAACTATCATGATGAATTTTTCTTGAACAAAGTGGATCTTAGCATACCCTGACTTAAAGATTGCCAGTGACTTCCTACCACACTTAGAATAAAATGCAAACTCCTTATCATGGCCAACAAGGCCTTGCATGCTATTATTTTTTCTCTTTCTTCACTTCATCTTTCTACATTTTCTGCCATATTCACTCTTGTTTAGCCATACAGCTTTCTTGCTGTCTCTCCAGCACACCAAGCTTATTCTGCTCTGGGTCTCTATAGCTGTTGCTTCTTCTACACACAATCACTTTTTCT
>NW_011439706.1:0-1727 GCF_000754665.1 Bison bison bison | reverse complement strand
TGAAGTTGATTCCAGATGAGGATCCATAAGTGATTCATTGACTTGTACAGTCCTTCCTGCATTGGCAGGTGGATTCTTTACCAAGGTACCACCTGGGAAGCCCCCAGTTACTACTTTATGCAAGTTGAAATCCTGTGGTAACCTAAATTTGAACCATGTTGTTAGGGGGAGCTGATAAAATCTAACTAAGCCACAAGCAACTGAAATTCATGCATATGGGAACTGTACAAAGTGAAGTCTGCCTGTAACTTAACTCATTGTTTTAAGACTGTTTTCTAGTAAGACAAACCAATTATGAGTACAATAAAAATATACATGAGTGTTTAGGATAAGATATGAGATTCCTTTAAAATTGTTTTCTTCACCCCCAGATTCTCAGGTATACAAGGTGTTCTCTCTCATTAAGGGGACTTTGGTGGTGAAGTTTGAGAAACACAGCCTTATGGATAGAATGACCCAAAACATGAGAATCCAACTTCACAAAATTGGTTTCTGTGGTACTTGGTTTAAATTAGCATTAGAGATCAGTTGAGTAGGATAGAAAGGTATCCTGGCTGAAACCAAAGTATACACTGTTAACTACATACACTATTCCTGTGATGATACAAAAGATATCTTCCACGTATCTCGAAACTTCCTAAAATTTGTGATTGGCAGCTTAGTTCAAGTGGCAAGTAGTCAGGAAATTTGTGAAGAAGGTGAGACAGATTTAAAAGTAAAAGCCATAAAGTATATTCTCAATTTTTCCTTTACACTCCAAAGTTCCAAATGTTCATTTAGGATAGTAAGATTTTCTTCCTATTCCCTCCAAAGATTTAAAACTGTTTATGACAGAAGTACAATAATATTAAACATTTCTAGAATAAAAACTGAATCTAAAGTGTGAGGGTAATAGAAAAAGAAAAAAACTGCAAAAATACATTTGCCTAGGAAAAGTTATAGATAGTTATATGACCCTTATTATCAAATAATGAGTTCATTAAGGAAATGTTTTCCTAGCCTTGAACAGAGAAAATTTTCTGTCTACTGTCTTTACATAAAGGATGCTGAGCAATTTAACAAAGAATATCTCAATTACAGTTCTTATAAAACAATGAAGCAACATTAAACACATGGCTTTCTTGTATTACTATGAACCCTTGATAAAAGCTGCTTTTAATATTAAAATCTAGTACAGTGATGAGAGAAGAGAGAAAGAAAGAACTGATGTGGTTGAGTTATTTATTGTTCAGAGAGTCTAACTTGTCAATATCATACAAAGAAATCTTGGAGAAGACTTAATATGTTCACATTGCAAGACAAATTTAAAAGCACTAGAAAAAACATGAAGGATATTCTCTCCTGTTAGCAGAAAGATCCACAGTTGCAAAGGGTCAGACATGACTGAGTGACTAATACTTTCACCTTTCAATAATTGTATAGACTCCTATTAGAACTTCATCATGATTTTCGTTTATATGGTTAGAAGCTATCAAGCCGAATTCAAATTTTACTAACAAGGCCACAGGTAACTGGTTAAGTTCTGCTTTCTTTGGGTTTAGTTTGCTCTTTTTTCCCCCAGTGTCTTAAGGTAGAAGGTTAGATTACTGATTTGAGATTTTTTTTTTAATGTAGGTATTTACAGCCATAAATTTCTCTCTAAGCACAGTTTTAGTGCATCCCATATATTTTGATATGTTTTATCTTGTAGTGAACTCCGGGAGTTGGTGATGGACAGGGAGGCCTGG
>NW_011439705.1:0-1727 GCF_000754665.1 Bison bison bison | reverse complement strand
GGCTTTTTTATACAATTTTGGTTTGAGAGTTCTGAGCCTAGTTGCAATGCCTCTTGAAAGAAACATCCTATGAAATGTATTTTTTGAGAATCTGCATTGTTCCAGACACCCAAAGAGAGTAAGTGTAAACATGAGAACTTATACTCTCCATTCTCAAGGACCTTATAGTCTATCAGAGAGCAGAAGCCAAAACATAAACATCTTTAATACGAAGTACAAGGGGTTAAGTAACTCAGCTTTTGACCCATGTGAAATCAACAAAGAGGAAATCAGATATAACACTGGGTAAAATTGAGTTTCACCAATGTGGTGGTGTTTGAGGGAGTCCCACGGAGTCTGTGGGGTAGTGGGGCATTTGACAAGAAAGTTAGAAACCTCTTTATTGGGAAGTGCCCTTCTTTGCAACTCATCACATCTAGCTTCCTTTTAGGCTATTTCACTAATTCTGGGACTTGTGTTGACATAGAATGAACTTAACTCAAAGCTAAGCAATCTCTTCGATAACTTTGGAAAATGAATTGGTGGTAAAAGAGTTTGGAACCCACGCCTAGCCAAGGCTTTTGTCTGACTGCGTATTATAGCTATAGTCAGGACAAGTGAGAGTAAATCTCTTGGCCACAGCACAATCATGTTAGGATTTACCTTCACTGGCAACTTGAATTTATCTTATAATCAATTTTGTTTGCCTAAAGTCTCTTGAATGTGGACTAATATTGAGCAATAATATGTGTTATGGAAAATTTCAGTTTATTTTGAATAAACATTCCATTTGGGAAATGGAATGTTGCAGTTATCTAAGATGGTAGCTAGGAGATTGCAGAAATATTTTACATAGGTTATTCAACTTCCTAAATAAGAAAAAAGAAAATAATGTTTAAAATGTTATGAACACAACTTGAATTTAATTTCTTGTTTAATTGTTCAGAAAGCTCTTTGAAATTTTATAGGTGTTCTAATTTACCAAAAGATGTAGGGGCTGTCATTCTTTATTTTCTAGGAAATAAATCATGGCCATTTGGGTTTTCTGGTAATTTCAGTTCTAGATTAACAAAACTTGAATTTCTCAACCATAAGATCAGAGTGTCTGGTTTTAAGCTACTATGTAAATCTATTATGTGAATTATATTTTTCTCTTAAAGCTTTAAATTACCAAGCTCATGGTGATTTGATGTGATAAATACAGCTTTTAAGTTAATATAGCCAAAATCAATAAGCCAAAAATTCTATGGAATTTTTGACAGAATTAAATATTGGCAGGGGTTAAGTCCATATTTCTGTTTCATGGCTGCAGGTACTAGGATGACTAATAAATATTCCAGTGAGTGCACTATTCACTTTCTCTAAGGTATTGATAAGTGGGGGTCATTATAATTTAGTGAGACCATTCTTACATCTGAGTGTCAGCCTGATGAAGAGCATATTGTATTAATATTAAAGTTCAGCTGTTCCACTGGCCTTCACTAGTCTCTATTGTAGAATACTGTTCATTCTCAAATACTTACATACCCTCCCAGAAAGTATAAAATAGTCCCTTCCAATATTATTAAATTTTATTTTTCAATATTTCTTGGCAATTAAAAATTCAGGTAGTTTGGCACTTAATTTATTCATATGTGTTTCCTGATCAGTGTTAAAGGTTCTTTGCTACCTCATATGAGATAAAAAATGTCTTTTTATTTTTTTATGTGCAATTTGGCGGATTCTTTCTGTACATTTTGTTTGAGTTT
>NW_011439704.1:0-1728 GCF_000754665.1 Bison bison bison | reverse complement strand
ATAGAGAAGGGAATGGCAACCCACCCTAGTATTCTTGCCTGGAGAATTCCATGGACAGAGGAGCCTGGAGGGCTACAGTCCATGGGGTTGCAAAGAGGCAGACTCAGCTAAGTGACTTAACACTACTACTACATACTGTGTGCCAGACACTGTTAGGGACTAGGAACAGGACAGTCAAAAATTAAAAAAAAATCATCCTTCCCCTCAGACTGGCTCAGGCCCCAGCCAAGGCGAGGCCAGATGTCCAACCAAAGAAATCAGGGAGAAGTCTAAGCGTGATCTATAAGGGGATTTGTTCTCTTGACAGGAAGATCCGCTTAGAATATTTGTTGTAACAAAAGGCCTGCTTAGAGTTTCTTATTAGTTTGGCCTCTCTTACATGTCAGAGGAGACCAGAAAGCCAACATCCTTACTAAACTATGTTAATCGAACCATACCCGTTAGGTTTGATTCTCAGAAACGTCAGGAAATTAAACACCACAGTCCCCATAGCAGCTCTCCAGTAAGACACGCTGCTTGGGAGAGAAGTCAAAGTACAATTAAGAACCGTCCCTTCTCATTAACGTCTCATCCTACTCACCCCCACTCCTTTCAGACTTTCCACATTCCTGTAAGCTTCTTTGAGAGACTTCTGGCAGTGCCCCCAGTTGAGTTGGGAGAAACAATATAGGAAAACAAAAAGGATAATATCATCATGCCTTTGCAGGCCCATAAATTTATTTAAATAAATTTTTCCCCTGAATTGAAAAACACATTTGACCTGTGTCCTGTAAGGTTCCCCACCTCCTCCAAGGCCCCCCCATCAAGTCCCTTTACATTTTAAGTTTATCTGATAAAGAGCTTGGAGTATTGGACTCAATTGAACTCAGCGAAGGAGAGGAAAGGACTCAAAGATTAGTCCTTGCTTATCCTGAACCTCGGACAGTGCCTACATCATGGATCATTGAGGCAAAAGCTGGCATCTGAGGAAAGGATAAATTTGAGATAGTTGTTTATTCAGATAGACTAACTTACTGCCTGACAACATATTTGCTGTTTTACAATCTCATATCCAATGACTCAGTGAAAGCTGATATTCAGACATAAAGAATGAAGAGTTCTGCAATCCCCGCCTGAAAGGGTGACAGTTCTTCACGATCCTGCAAAGTCAAGCCACACACAAAGAAGTATGCCTTCTGTTTTAATGACCAAATGTAAATATTGCAGCAACAAACAGTGGTTAAGCATTACAATGCATTTAGGGGTGTGGTGTGAATCACAGCCTGGTAGAGCTGACTGAAAAATTTGGTCAAGTTTTACATTGATGCTTATGAGAAAATTTTGATCATTATCTGGGAGTGTAGATTAAATGAGGAAGTTGGGTGAAAGGATGGAAGGGAATCCAGGCAATAATGGTGTAAAAAAATACCCAATTCTCTTTAAAACGCTGTGAATAAATGTTTGTTTTTACACAAATGATTGGGCTTTTATGAGAGCCTGTGTTTCTTAGGTCCTGTGGCGTAAGTGAACTATAAGTCAAGTGCATTCTTAATCCCTATCACTTACTTTTTACTCAAAAGTGACATTTTCCTCCCTCCCAACCCTAAAATTGTATATAATTTTTTATACTTGGTTATATATCTCCTATGGTTTTTCCAGTGGTCATATATGGATATAAGTATTGGATTGTGAAGAAAGCTGAGTGCTGAAGAATTGATGCTTTTGAACTGTGGTGTTGGAGAAGACTCT
>NW_011439703.1:0-1729 GCF_000754665.1 Bison bison bison | reverse complement strand
TTCTTGCCTGGAGAATTCCATGGACAGAGGAGCCTGGAGGGCTACAGTCCATGGGGTTGCAAAGAGGCAGACTCAGCTAAGTGACTTAACACTACTACTACATACTGTGTGCCAGACACTGTTAGGGACTAGGAACAGGACAGTCAAAAATTAAAAAAAAATCATCCTTCCCCTCAGACTGGCTCAGGCCCCAGCCAAGGCGAGGCCAGATGTCCAACCAAAGAAATCAGGGAGAAGTCTAAGCGTGATCTATAAGGGGATTTGTTCTCTTGACAGGAAGATCCGCTTAGAATATTTGTTGTAACAAAAGGCCTGCTTAGAGTTTCTTATTAGTTTGGCCTCTCTTACATGTCAGAGGAGACCAGAAAGCCAACATCCTTACTAAACTATGTTAATCGAACCATACCCGTTAGGTTTGATTCTCAGAAACGTCAGGAAATTAAACACCACAGTCCCCATAGCAGCTCTCCAGTAAGACACGCTGCTTGGGAGAGAAGTCAAAGTACAATTAAGAACCGTCCCTTCTCATTAACGTCTCATCCTACTCACCCCCACTCCTTTCAGACTTTCCACATTCCTGTAAGCTTCTTTGAGAGACTTCTGGCAGTGCCCCCAGTTGAGTTGGGAGAAACAATATAGGAAAACAAAAAGGATAATATCATCATGCCTTTGCAGGCCCATAAATTTATTTAAATAAATTTTTCCCCTGAATTGAAAAACACATTTGACCTGTGTCCTGTAAGGTTCCCCACCTCCTCCAAGGCCCCCCCATCAAGTCCCTTTACATTTTAAGTTTATCTGATAAAGAGCTTGGAGTATTGGACTCAATTGAACTCAGCGAAGGAGAGGAAAGGACTCAAAGATTAGTCCTTGCTTATCCTGAACCTCGGACAGTGCCTACATCATGGATCATTGAGGCAAAAGCTGGCATCTGAGGAAAGGATAAATTTGAGATAGTTGTTTATTCAGATAGACTAACTTACTGCCTGACAACATATTTGCTGTTTTACAATCTCATATCCAATGACTCAGTGAAAGCTGATATTCAGACATAAAGAATGAAGAGTTCTGCAATCCCCGCCTGAAAGGGTGACAGTTCTTCACGATCCTGCAAAGTCAAGCCACACACAAAGAAGTATGCCTTCTGTTTTAATGACCAAATGTAAATATTGCAGCAACAAACAGTGGTTAAGCATTACAATGCATTTAGGGGTGTGGTGTGAATCACAGCCTGGTAGAGCTGACTGAAAAATTTGGTCAAGTTTTACATTGATGCTTATGAGAAAATTTTGATCATTATCTGGGAGTGTAGATTAAATGAGGAAGTTGGGTGAAAGGATGGAAGGGAATCCAGGCAATAATGGTGTAAAAAAATACCCAATTCTCTTTAAAACGCTGTGAATAAATGTTTGTTTTTACACAAATGATTGGGCTTTTATGAGAGCCTGTGTTTCTTAGGTCCTGTGGCGTAAGTGAACTATAAGTCAAGTGCATTCTTAATCCCTATCACTTACTTTTTACTCAAAAGTGACATTTTCCTCCCTCCCAACCCTAAAATTGTATATAATTTTTTATACTTGGTTATATATCTCCTATGGTTTTTCCAGTGGTCATATATGGATATAAGTATTGGATTGTGAAGAAAGCTGAGTGCTGAAGAATTGATGCTTTTGAACTGTGGTGTTGGAGAAGACTCTTGAGAGTCCCTTGGACTGCAAGGAGATCCAAC
>NW_011439702.1:0-1729 GCF_000754665.1 Bison bison bison | reverse complement strand
TGTTTTACTTTGCTTTTTGTGCTTTATTCCTTTTTTTTTTTTTTTTTTAGTACGAATAGTTATTGAGTGGCTTAGGTGCTAGGAGTACAGCTGTAAATAGAATCTTTGTTCTTTTCATGGAGCTTTAATTCTGCAGGTGAAGATAACCAATAAATAAAGAGAGATGTACTGTTATTTTTGGTTGTGATAAGTGAAGAAAAATAACACATAAAATGTCAGTTAGAAAATAAGATGTGGAACCAGGTTTTAAATAGGTTAGTCAAGGAGACATTTGTCAAAGGGCTTTGGAATGGTTTGTCACACCACATTTTAAAATCTGAGCACTTTTCGTTAGCCAAGAATAGTACAAATGTTCAGAAAGCTGGGGATAAAGCAGTGTGGCTCTTATAAGTGCTGGTAGTACAAGAGGTGCATGTTCCGTATATAAAAACTCACTCTGGAATGTAGATTCTTTCTACAAAAGAAAGGATAGCTAGATTGAAAGGAGGCAAGCCAGATCCCATTTGGGCAAGAACCTGAGTTTTATCTCTGACACACACTTGGTTACAGTTGATTTTGTGGTATCTGCTTATGAATTATCATGAATTTTTGAGTTTTGCATTTGATGTTTCCATCTGAAATTTCTTCCATCTTGTCATCTTCTGAACTTCTAAAGTATGTGGTAATGAAGATAGACATGGTCACCGATTATCAGTCTTTTTATGACTTTGTCATTGTTGGTTATAGCCATATCTATAGACTTTAAAATACACCATGACTTTTGTTCTCCATGTGCTTGGCCATCACCACTGGAGTTTATACAGAGATTTCACTTGACTCTCATATTAAAGCCAACTCTGGAACCCTGTGTTAGGATTCAAAAGATTCTTGATAAGTACCTCTTAAATCTCCCTGTCTTTTCCTTAAGAGTCAGAAATTTCTCATCTTTCCTCTTTCCATCCTGAAACTGATCCATCTTCATTTTATTATTTTTGATGGCAAGTTTTATGTAAGCTTGGCCACTTAATCTATAAAAATGACTCGACCCTTCTGTAGAAGAAAACAGGAACAACAGCAAAATAATAACACTTATTGGTTACTGAAGTAAATCTGAACTGCTTCCTCTTTTTAGCTTCTACACTGCTGTGAGGAAAGAGTCTGGAACAAAATTGGTGGACGGGACTGGCCACAGACCTCACTACAGCCTTCGGACTCTGTGTAGGGCCCTGCGATTTGCAGCTTCCAATCCATGTGGCAACATACAGCGGTCACTCTATGAGGTCTGTGTACAGTCTGTGTGGCGGGGAGCTTGGGGGGTGGGCATGCCCTGGGGAGGGAGGCATGGGGATGCAGGTGCCTGCTCTGTGTGCTTCAGTCAGACTAGCCCAGGATGTTTCATCCCAGAACTCTCACCTAACCATCCTCCTTTTTCTACCGTTGTAACACATTTAAAAGTTGTTCTGTGCACCAGCACTGCTTGAGAGGTTGAATTGTGTTCTTGGAATAAGTTGGCCTCTTATTACAGAAGGATAACTACTGTTGTGTATATTTGTGTTTTTTTCTAGGGCTTTTGTTTGGGTTTCTTAACACAACTTGACAGGTCCTCACACCCAGTGGTTCAGAAGCTCATTTGTCAACACATTGTCTCTGGCAACATAAAAAGTCTACTGAAGCAGGTAGGTTCTTTTTTAATCTTTTTCTAAACTTTTGTGTATTTGGCTTCACCGGTGTCTTTGTTGCTGTGTGCAGG
>NW_011439701.1:0-1731 GCF_000754665.1 Bison bison bison | reverse complement strand
CCTCCCCCCCCCCCCCCCCCCCTGCCATTACTGAGCCTGCCTCTATCAGGCCATGTGACCTCTAATCTGCTGCATGCTGGGAAACAAGATAACCCTGTGTCAGCAAGCTATTAGAACAGCAATCAATAGACTTTTAGGTTTGGAGCACATGGACTTTGTATTAACAGTTATGGCTGTTTAAAGGCCTTTTATATTTCCTGCTGACTTCTGGCTGGTTCTGGTTAGCTGAGGCTAACTGCTGTCCTCCAGAGAGGTGAACTGTTTTTTTTCTCCTTGAATGATTGCACTTGATTTCTCTGGTAGAGAGCAGAAGCTCAAAGATAAATTTTCAGGTACTGTTTCAAACATTCACAGTGAAGTGCTTCTACACCTACCCCTCTCCTGTCCTGGGGAGAAGCTCTAAGCAAACCCATGTGTGGACACATCCCACTGCACCCCAAGATCTTCCATCTCTGGGTCCGCAGTGGGAACCAAACCCATTCCAGACAGTCACCAGAGAATGCTCTGTAGCTCAAGTGTTATTTTTGGAGCATCTCTTGTTTTAGAGCCTGGCTTTCAATACCCAACTGTAAAAAAAAAAGGTAGCTTTTATAGTCTGAGCCTGAATAATAATTCCCATTAAGAATGCAAATCATCTATAAGGTATATTTTAGTTGTACTTCACTTGTTTCTTCATCTCACACTGGTCATGTTACTAGCTTTTCTGTGACCAGTTTCTGGGACTACATCATCACCCTCACCCACTTTATAATCCATACCTCTCCCTTCTCAAGTTCTAAGCCTTCATCAGTGAGCCTGAAGCAGCAAAACATTTCAGAATTTTCCTCTGCTCAGAATTTACCTTCTCAGGTCTTTTACTGACAGTAGCAATCTCACCGATCGGAAGAGCAGACGTGTTGCTGGCAAAGACACAGTGATCTGGAATCACCTACAGGAGAAAAGCATTTAAGAATGTGTCAGGTAGGCCCGGGAGGTGACGACAGCCCAAAGCAGTCAATGAGCGACAACTGGGTCTCTGCCATCCTCATCTTTGTAAGAATAAACCATAACGTGCATGCCTATTTCATGTTACACATGTGATACTCAGAAATGGCACACCACTATAATTATATCTACAGTACAAGAATACTATTAACTTAGCTTTATTGCACTGGAGAATAGTCTCTAATGTAGACTGTCTCAGCATTCTGCACACAATCTTGACTTATTCACACTTTTATTCAGATGATTAGATGAAAAACATGGAATGCACACCTGTCAAACTTGTGCAAATCTGGGCAAGCAGAATCCTAACATCAGAGCTGAGAATCAAGGTTCAAGATACATTTGATTCACTGAAACAATGGGTATAAAGCAAGACCGATTAAAATGAGGATAAAGATAAAGGACTGTATTAAGATTTTATGAAAAAGAAGAAAGAGGAAAAAAGTAGGCATCTAATGGGCAAAACCTGGCTTGGCAGTAAACTTGTGTACAGAGCCCATGATCTTATTTTTTATTATTTTTATTTGGTTGCGCTGGGTCTTAGTTGCGGAATGTGGTATCTAGTTCCCTGACCAGGGGCTGAACCTGGGCCACTTGCATTAGGAGTGTGGAGTCTTAGCCACTGGACCACCAGGGAAGTTCCCCATGATCTAATTTAATCAAAAGTATAGTGTAAGTCAAAAGTAGAGCCCGATGGGCAGAAGCTAACAGTCTCAAGCTGTGTCATTAGTGGTATAGTGTCTAATG
>NW_011439700.1:0-1731 GCF_000754665.1 Bison bison bison | reverse complement strand
CAGCCTGACCAGGCTGATTGGGAGCAGCTCTGCTACATGGCATGAGTTACTGGACATTTTAAACTCATGCCTGCAGACCAAGGCAAGGCATATGCAAGGATCAGGCCAGCTGCTGGAAGGGGGAGATGTGGGAGGCATGACTGAAGGTCAGCTAAAGGCAGAGCCTATAGGTTCCTAGATGTTGCGCTGAAGATGTTGTGTTGGGTTTATGTTAAGGGATTATGTCAAGTTTGGGTATATGTTAACAGCTGGGTTTATGCTGAGGGAGTGCTCCCTTCAGCAAACCAGGCCCTCTTTATAAAACTCATCAAGACAGCTGCCTGGGACCCTCTCATAGAGGAAGGATCCAAACTAAGGTCTCCTCTAGGGACCCACAGGGGTGGCTCTGGTCCTAAGTCTATTGGGTTGGCCCAGAAGGGTAGAGGAGGGACATTTTCTGAGCTTGTCTTTGTCATTTTCCTGGGTGGAGGGTGGATCTCCCTTTCCAAGTGGGAAGTATGAGCCTGTGTAATATTTCATGGCAGGCTATAGGCTGAGAAAAACTTACTTTCTAAAAAGCAGCGCAGTAATGAACTTTACAAGTGTCATAGGCTCTCCCTACTTGACCTAAATTTCAATCAGAAGATTGAGAACAGGGTCCCTGCTTCTTTGTGACCAGCCACACACACCTTCACAATGCCACCTTGACTGTAAGGATGCCAGGTTCCTACCTGACTCCAGTACTTCTTTAATATTCCTGCTTTGTCTTCCTCTAGGAGCTTGTGGGTGAAGTTTTCAGAGAAACGCTCAGCGAGGAGGAAGAGGAAGACTTTCGGCTAGAAGGTACTAGAACCTATTACTTTCTTCCCAAGGGCAGTGAGGTGGGGAAGGACCATCTGGTCTACCTTATGCCTTTCATACCCTCCAGAAACTCTGCAGACCAGGAGGAGAAGGACAGGACTCTCTGTGGGGGTGCACTGGGGGTGGATGGGGTGAGGAGCAAGAGGGAAGTGGAGTGCCTCATTGGTCCTCACTGGGAGTGGATTCAGGCCACCCAGGCTCACATCCTGCTCTGTGTTAGCCATGGGGTCTTGGACAAGTTGTTTGACCTCACCTTCCCCACTGCGGGGGAGTGGCCACTCATAGGCTTCTTAAGTAGGGCTAGGCATGTAGCATGCACTGTATGAAGCAACCCTCATGTTTCTCCATTCACATCACACACCTGGAGCACAGGTGTGCACACACACGAACAGAGCCCCAGCCCCTCACCGCTTTCCTCTGTAGTTCTCACTCCTTGCTTTCTTCAAGGAAGCAGTGCGTTGTAGAAAGAATTAGAACACTCAAGTAGAGAGTTGGGGGCAACTGGTGTACTGATTTGACTTTAGGAAGCCACGTCCCCTTTTTGAGTCTGTTTCTACACTTGTAGAATGGGAATGAGGGCCTCTTCCTACTCAATTCCCTAAGCTGGTACAATGACTGGACAGCATATGAAAGCATTTGCTGAAAGGGATAGCGTTTCCCTTTTCCACTCAGAATCAGAGGAGAGAATTGCTGAACTGATGCAGCCTTTGGGCAATAAATGTGCTTTCCTGGAGGCTCAGACAATAGAGAATCCACCTGCAATGCAAGAGACCTGGGTTTGATCCCTGGGTGGGGAAGATCTCCTGGAGAAGAGAATGGCAACCGACTCCAGTATTCTTGCCTGGAGAATTCCACGGACAGAGGAGCCTGGTGGGTTACAGTCCATGGGGT
>NW_011439699.1:0-1733 GCF_000754665.1 Bison bison bison | reverse complement strand
TCAGAGTCTTTTCCAATGAGTCAACTCTTCGCATGAGGTGGCCAAAGTACTGGAGTTTCTGCTTTAGAATCATTCCTTCCAAAGAAATCCCAGGGCTGATCTCATGTGTGTGCAAATTAGTGACATCCTTATATTTTTACTTGCATTTTAAAATGCATTTTATGACTACAATGTGTTATATTAAGAAGAAAACGTAATAAGATTTCTCAGGTTTATTGTACAAAATACATTGATGCAAACAGCCCTCCAACCATGTCATATATTTTTGTTCCACCACAAAATTATTTTTGAAATCTTGTTTGGAACCTATGGTATAACTGAGTTAAGTCTTTTGTTTTCATTCTACTAAACTTATTATTTGCAGTTAATTAATAAATGACATTTATTATGCTTCTTAAGATGATGGTAGTATAAAATATCCCTTATAATTCCTACATGTCACAAGAGTGTGTGTTGGGTCCAGAAAGATTTCAGGAAAATTACAAGTATTTTTTAGCTCTGGGGAACTATCAGAGAATCTCAATCATAGTGTTTTCTAATAGATCATTGAAATCCAATAATAAATTTGTGCAAACCTGGAGAGAATGGGAGAAACATCTTGGAGGTTTTCTCTGATATTCTGCAGTGTGGAGGCAAATTGCAAAGGTAGGGCTTCCATTTCTTAAAACAGTCTTACTAAAGAAATGCATAATTTAGAAGGAGTACAAGATAAGAATCTGGACTGTGGGGTTCTAATTGTAAGATTTTAGGCAAATAATTTATTCTTTTCTATTTCAACTTTTACTTATCTGAAAAATGAGGAGTATTACTTATAAATGTTTAACAAAGTTCACTTTAATTGAGGTATTTGAAGTAATCTCAAAGATCACTTTGAGATCAAAACATTTCTGTTCAAAAAACCAGCAGGAGGATCCTGGTGTGACTAAAACCTAGAATACTTAACCTCTTGTATCATCCTGCCTGGCTAGAAATAGGTTGAAATGAATTTGATCTTTGTTCAGCCTCATAAAACCCTATTTCACTGAGAATACTTTAAAACTAATACTCTAGATCCCCTTGGATACTTCAGAGCTGAAGTTAATTTGAGAGAAAGGAATGGTGTTAGAAATTTCCTGAACTCCATGCTGGCCTTTAAGGCCTGGTGGGCATTAGGAGAGAAACATCCAGATTTCTTTGTATTAACATATGATCTGTGTACTGCGGGTTTTTAACAATAAGCTAATTGTACATTCAGCCGAACACCTTGAGATGCAGTTGCCTCTGATGGTTCAGTCAGTGGAAGCTGAAGGTAGCTGATGCAAACAATCACTGATATGAAAAGTAATAATAATAAGAGTAAAACCAACACGAGAGGAGTCCCCTTATTAAATTGGTTGATGGCACGCTTCTTCTTGGCTATTAAAACCAAAAGGAATAACTAATTGATGCTTATAATTTCATTAGTGTTGAAAGTGAAAGTGAAGTCGCTCAGTCGTGTCCGGACTCTGTGACCCCATGGACTGTAGCCTACCAGGCTCTTCCATCTGTGGGATTTTCCAGGCAAGACTACTGAAGTGGGTTGCCATTTCCTTCTCCAGGAGATCTTCCCAATCCAGGGACTGAAACCAGGTCTCCTGTATTGTAGGCAAACGCTTTACCATCTGAGGCACCAGGGAAGTCATTAGTGTTAACTGTTTGTTTTTTTTCTCAGGACCAGGGCAGATGTGCTTTTCTCATGATCAGGGCAGATGTGC
>NW_011439698.1:0-1735 GCF_000754665.1 Bison bison bison | reverse complement strand
GTGGACATGAGTTTGAGTAAACTCTGAAAGATAGTGAAGGACAGGGAAGACTGGCATGCTACAATCCATGGGGTCACAAAGGGTCAGACATAACTTAATGACTTGAAGAACAAATACTTTATGTAAAAAGAATGAGGACAGCCTTTGACAATTGCCTCTCTCAGTTTTTATTCTTTCTCCTTTGTATTCTTATGGTCCCCGCCTCCGAACCTTGACTAACAACAAATCACAAAGTTTATAAAAACTGGTTTCAGAAGAAATGTTCTGGCCATTTTTTGGATGATATTACAACAATGACACTGAGTAAGTGACCCAAGGACCAAAAAACCCTCCTGTTATTCCAACAAGAGTTACGGCAACTGAAGATGGGAAGTGTACTTGAGTCAGACCATTAGGATTGGTACCCTCTCCTTTTCTCATCCTGTAGAATCCCAACCCTGCTTCAACTGGGAGAGTCACCTGGTCTTCAGGTGCTACCTGAGCACATCACTTGAATAAAGCCTTTGACGTCTCTTTGAGTTGCTTAAGTTAGCTTCTTTTGAAGTTTTGTTAGATGCCTTCTCCTATTAGAATTATGGCCCTTTTCATTACTCTTGATCTTTCCAGTTCTCCACCATCATCAGAACTTAGGATAATGCCTCTCACATGGTAGTGGCTCAATCCATATTTGTGGGATGACTTTTATTTCAAAAGGGACACCAACCCGTCCTGGACTCTCAGTATCACTGGTTTTTGTCTGTCATGTGAGCTGACCACATGTCCTCTTCCTCTTTGACCTCCTTCCTTGGAAAAGATGATTTATTTCATACCCGCTAGTTATCTTGCTCTTGAATGCAGCTCTAGTAAGTGACGCTCTTCATGATACTATTTGCACTGGTTTAACTGTCTTAGTTATCACCTAATACTGTCAGTGGAAAAAGCAGAGTGGTGTTTTTGTATAGACCAATGAAACTGGGCTAAAATTGACCACACCTGAAAAAGGGAAACCACAAAATTCTCTGGAGTCTTTCATTCAAGAAGAAAAAGATTGCTTTGTGTATTGGAAACTAAGCTCCTAACAGTAAGCACTATTTCACAAGCCCCCAAATACACCAGAATGCAGGGAATTCAGAGAACCCCAACACAAAAGTTTCTAAGCTACCCATCAGAGCACCTCAGCCTGAATTCTGCCATATTGTGTCTGTTTTGCTTTGCTCTCTACTATTTCATCTAATTAATTATTTCTCTACAAGAAGAGGTTGGAGTTGTTATGACTTTGGGTAACCTAGATCCAGGGAAGGGAGGAAATACAAATGCCAACACTAGGTCTTAATCCCTTGGCAGCAGCTGCGCCTCAGGGAGTAGTTCCTGGCATCCCTATTAACGGAGTAAGCCTGACAGAAAGCCATGCTCTTCTAAGATGCTAATATTTAGACTAATAAACCTAGACACCAGGGTTAGAACTAATTTCCTTAGCAAATGTACCAGGCATAGCTATTAACCCCCTACGTAGAGAGCAATGAACAAAAGGTGAAGTCCACTTTCCTTCAGATCCTAAACCCCACCTGATGGCAAACAGACTGAGCAGGGCCCAGACCTGAGCTTCAGAGAACAGTTAAGAATCCATGACATCTTGTGGTGGATTCATTTTGATATTTGGCAAAACTAATACAATTATGTAAAGTTTAAAAAAAAAAAAAAAGAATCCATGACATCAAATCAGGGACAGAAAAGATGGGGAGAATTGGATAAATTT
>NW_011439697.1:0-1736 GCF_000754665.1 Bison bison bison | reverse complement strand
TAGGTTGAAGGAGCAGAAAGATGAGTCAAAAGATGTTCCTGATATCTAGTAAAAATAATAACCTTTATGTATTATTTCTACCACTGGAAAACACAGCCAATCATATATTTATTCATGTAACACTTAATGCAACAATTTACTGAGCATCTACTCTGCATCTGTGATATGTTTTAAGGATCTAGCAGTACTCTTCAAGGTTGTTGGACTAGTCAGCCAAAAAAAAGTGAAGAATTACAATATAGGGTGAAAAAGAGCATAATAATGTTGGTAAGTACTATGTGTAATCATGGTACAAAAGAGGAAGTATTTCCCTTGTGAGCTGGAAGTCAGCAAAGGGCTCTCAGAAAAGAAGATATTTCAGCTGGAGCTGTAAAGAGGAATAAAACTTAGCCTGCCAGACATTCCAGGCAGAGAAAAACAGCACTTGCAAAAGCAGGAAGGTCTGAAATGAGTTGGCACACTCAAGAGACTATAACTAGTCCAGTGATGAAAAGAAAGAGTAGTGATGGGACAGACTGACAGTGATCAAGATCGTGGCAAGACAGTGTGTCATGACTTATGTCATTCTTTTCTGATCAGTATCTTTTTCCCCTTCAAGTGATGATGGCACCATGATTTTCTTTTCTTTGGGGAACCACACTTTTCCTACTCTTTATGATCTTGATTGGGCTATCTTTCATGGAAACCTCTTAGAGACAGACAATGACTCAAAACTACCCAGTTTAGGGTTCTGTTGGTTACAGTGATTAATTCAAAGCACATGACCCAAGCAGGCCAATAAGAGTTTTCTCTAAGATTTGATGTATGGCAATTGGGATAGTCTTCTTCCTTTGGAATCTTTAACTGTATAGATAGCAGCTACTGTTTCCTGCTGCATGCAAGTTGTAGGGAGCAAACACACTAAAGAAGGCAGAATCCAAGGATGCAGTGAGAGAGATCAAAAGAAATGGAAAGATGAAGCCCAAGTGATATCACTTGAGTAGTATGCCCAAAGCTTTTGATCAATTCCTGTACACTCTCATTACCTGGGTTCTACCTGAACAACTTTAAATTGAGTGTCCATCACTTATGATGAAGACAATCCTGATACGCAACCATTTTTAGCACATTGGACTTTATTATACAGGTAATGAAGAGGGTCCTTGAAAAGTCTGGAGCAATGACTAGATGTGTGTTTTAGAAAGTGTACGCTGGTGACTATGTAGAGAATGAGTAAGAGTAGGGATAGTCAGGGAACCTAGTTATAAAACTAGTATGAATATCTAGATAAGACACCAGAAAGACATGAACTAAGGCAATACTAGTGGTTTTGAGTGGAAAGAATCCATTTTGAGGAAGATTGAAAATGTAGTCAACTAAGTAAGAGGTGTGAAGGGGAGGAGGAGGTATTCAGGGATAATGATTAGCATTCTTGCTTGATGTTTTAGGTTGAGTGGTTTTTTGGTTAACCAAAAGAGAGAATCCAAGAAGAGATAAATATAGGGGGTGGGAAGAAGTACGTTCATTCAGGGAAATTTTAAGTTGAAGATTTTATGGCACACTGATGTGGAGATGTCCAGTGGCAGTCAGTTAGATAGTTCTACCACTTCTGACTAAAGGCTGATCAGGAGATCCAGATTTGTGTATCACAATAAACTGTGGAAAATCCTGAAAGAGATGGGAATACCAGACCACCTGAACTGCCTCTTGAGAAATCTGTATGCAGGTCAGGAAGCAACAGTTAGAACTGGACATGG
>NW_011439696.1:0-1737 GCF_000754665.1 Bison bison bison | reverse complement strand
GTTCACAAGAATTGTTAATATGAGAATGTGTATCCACCTTAATAAAGAAGTTAAAAAAAAAAAAAAATTTATTTTCTAAGAGAACCTAAGGAAGAAGGATCTTGTCTGTTATCTTGGTATAGGAGGAATTGTTCATACTCTTCAGCCAAATTTTATATCAGGTACTTTGAAGAGTTTAGTTTATCTAAAGACAGGAAAGGTCGGATTATGATCCCAGTATTCTGTGATATAAAAAGTTAACAAAACACATAATATGAAGTATAGAAAGTGCCTTCCTTGTTACATGGTGACTCAGGAATGATAGAGTCATGTAGCAACACAACTGATCTTATTGCTGTAGTGTATCCAAGGTCATTGAGTTAGCCTAGCCTTGCAGCCACAGTGAAAAGAAGTATTTCATTTTATGATTGTAGGAGATGATTGGCCATTATCAGGAACAGAGAACTCATCAAATTCTCTGTGAGGTTAAACAAATGTAAAAGGAAGCTTAAGTGGGTCAAGAAAAAGAGCTGTTGGCTGACACTGAAGAGTCCAGAAAGGTCAGATACACCTGGAAAGTGAAGGCTCATCGTCTCTAAGACTGATAAAAATTTTAAAAGGTCTGAAGTTTGGTTTGTACAAACAGACAACTATCTATAAGAATGATGGTTGAGGACTTAAACTAAGATGATATAACAGATTCATTTTGAAAGAATGCTCAAGGAAGAAAGTTTCTGTGATGAGTGTGCTGTGCATTTGATTAATGATCAGAAATAGCCAAGACCTGGCATTCATCTGGATCTCTCAAGGGAAGCCAGATACAGTAAAGGATTTGAGGAAAATAGTGTCTGGTCAAGCAGTACCTTCTATCTCTGACTCACCTCTCTAGTCTAGTCATAGTCACAATTCTTGATCTGGAAGCCCTTATCAAAAACTATGGTAGTATCCATCTCACAGGTTGTTGTAAATATAAAATGTATATAAAATATGTATGTGTATGAAAGGGTGTGGCAACCTGAAAAACCCTCAGCTAGTATCATTGCTGTGCTTTGTGGGGACTCTCAAGGAAAGGAGGTGAGGAGGCAGTGTGGTATTTTGGTGAGAGCTGTGACTTTGGTATCAGGCAGTGTGGGTTCTGATCCTTGACCTATAGATAAATCACTCAACACCTGGAGTCTCATATTCCTCATCAGTAAAATGGGAATAACAGATCTTACTTGCACAGGTATATGACTCAAAGCCAAAATGAATAACTTATGGGAAGACTGCAAGTGCTAAAGCGCTGTATGAGTGCAAGGAATTATAAATATGGTTATTACCACTTGGGCCCCTGGTTTATGGGTTTAAAATTCAATGACAGAGGAGAGGAAATACATGAATGATTACCCTCAAATTAAACTTTCTTCTTGCCATCTATCACCAATAAATACTTGATTTACATATGAAATCTTGCAACCCTGAAAGCCATTAATCCAAATAAATACTCAACACCCTGTAAGGCAAAAGGTTTCCCAACCAGGGCCTCTGCCTGCTCTGCGACATTTGCCTGGCACAGACTCATTTGCTGCTGGTGCTGTCGGTAACGACCCACCCCTCAGACAGTCAGCAGCCTGGTGTTGGTGGCCACTGTGCATGCAGCAGCTTGCGCCAATCTGTAGGTGACCCCAGAGGAAGGACAAGCATTGTCCTTTGTTGTTGTTCACTCAGTCATGTCCAACTCTTTTGTGACCCCATGAATGGCAGCATGCCAGGCTTCCC
>NW_011439695.1:0-1737 GCF_000754665.1 Bison bison bison | reverse complement strand
TGGGATGACCCAGAGGGATGGTATGGGGAGGGAGGAGGGAGGAGGGTTCAGGATGGGGAACACACGTATACCTGTGGCGGATTCATTTAGATATTTGGCAAAACTAACACAATATTGTAAAGTTTAAAATAAAATAAAATTAAAAAAAAAATTACGTTCTGTCGTATGATGTTAGTTGACAGCAATCCAAAGTAGATATTTTGAAAATCTGAGTTGACAGAAAAGACTGCCCCCACAGGTGAGTTTTCTGGAAAATAAGCCACAATTATGGAGCAGCAGCTCACAGCCCCATACCTGGGCCCTGTAGCTGAGGCCCTCCTATAAAGTCCACTCCATGGCTTGCATTATGGGTCCTGCTGCTGCCAGGTGGCAATCAACTCCAGGGGTGGCCTACATCCACAGCACGGACACGGCCTCAGCACAACCAGATGGGCTGCTGGGATGGAAGGTAGAACAGAGGACTAACAATCTCCAAGCCCAGCCTCTCTAAAGGGATCCAGCCCATCCAGCAGAGCTACCTGGGTGTGTGGCTCTGACACAGAGACGCGTCCGTGGTGCTGAAATGACCCCCATCTAACCCCAGCTAACCCCCCTCCTCCTGCCACAAACAGGCGACTAGAAATTACAGTTCTATGTGCGTAAGAGGGTCTTAGCCCCCTGAGGTGGAAGGCAGCAAGCTGCCCCAGGTCCGACTTGTCCCCACTCTGGCCCATCCCTGGCAGCATCAAGTCATCTTTTGGCCTCCTGCTTTAGGACCAGAGGGAAGGAAATCACCGGAAAAAGCCAATCCCACAGAATCAGCATTTCTTTCCAAGACTCCAGGTCACGTATGAGAAAGGAGAAATCAATGACCGGGTAAGCAGGGGCTCTGAGCTAGCGCTTCTCACCAGCCCTGGCTCAGAATTCCATGTCCAGAGGGAGGACTCACGGGGTCTGGGATGCATCCAAGCAGGATCCCATGGGGCCCTCCCAGGATTGACCCCTCTCCCACGTCCTCTGCTGCTGCTGCTGCTCCTTCTGAAGTACCTAGATGATAGTATCTGATGCACACTGTGAGGGCTGGAAGAGAGGTCCAGCAGCCCTGTGAATACGGAGGTCTAGGGAGAGACTGGCAGCTGCTCATGTGGAGTAGCTGTCCCCCTGTTGGCGTTTCTGTCATCCAATGTGCCGATGCTGCTCTAGTGTGACCGCCGCCCCCCCACCCTGGGGGGTGGGTGGCAGGGATTCCCATGTGGCAGCCGCCAGGCTCGCTCTCTCCGGCTCATCCACCCTTTAAAATCTTTCCCAGACCCTCAATAGGAGTGGGCGCTGCTGCGGGTGTGAGTGTGTGTGTCCTCGTGCCCCGTGTGATGTTGCACGACTAAATGAATTCCGTGTTTTCACGCTTCTTCCTGCATTCCTGGGACCAGGCAGTGTGGCGGGAATGCAGAGGCTGGATTCCACTACAGGCAGGACTTGCTCCTGCTGGGTTTCGGAGTGAGTACAGGCCGGCCTGGTCCCGAGGTGGCACGGAGGCCACGCCCTGGGAGTGGAAGGTCAGCGGGCCTCCAGAGGTCAGCCTGGGAGAGCCCTCAGGACCAGAGAACGTGACCTTGGTGCCTGGCTGCCTCCGGAGTGGTCAGAGCACTGCCGAGGCTCCCTCGCATCCGCGCACACGGGTGTCCCTCTCACAGTGGCAGTGCTGCCGGCCACAGCCTGCGTGCATGTTCTCGGAGGGAACAGGGCCCAGAGCGTCAG
>NW_011439694.1:0-1739 GCF_000754665.1 Bison bison bison | reverse complement strand
GATAAAGAGAAGAAAATCTGAGTGGCAGCGTCTTCCCCTTTCTTGCCTCCCCGGTGTGGAAAGACGCTGCCACTCAGATTTTCTTCTCTTTATCTGCTGCATGGGGAGGCCTGATCACTCTCTCTTCTTACAACAAATTCCACAACAACTGCTACAGGTATGTGGAGGCACTTCAAGCCCCAGAGGCGGCTGGTGAGTGGGACTAGGGCCTGGGGACAGAACCTTGGGCTGAGTTATCACGTGCCTGAGGCCACAACCTCACATTTCACCTGAGATAGGGCCAGGCAGTTGTCTCTGGAGTGGAGGAAACCCCCTGCTAAGGCTGAGCTGCTGGCCCCAAGGCCTGGCCTGGCCCCCAACTTGCACCCTGATTCTGACCCTTGGGATGGACCTGAATTTCTCTGGAGGTGCTGTCCCACTGGCTGTGTCCTGGCATAGTCATTTGTGAGCTCTCTAGTCCACGGAGACAGCTGTATGGCAGTTGTTGATGAAGTATGGTCATACGCCCACTTGATAGACATTTTTCTAGTGAGCCCTATGAGAAACGCAGTGTGGTACAGTTGAAGAAGTACCGTGGTGGTGGCTGTGTTAATTAACTCGATAGTGGGAGCCCTGTTTCATGCATATGTTTATCAAATCATCACATTACATACTTTAAATATGTTAAAATATATTACAATTTTATTTGTCAGTTAAACCCAAAGTCATGCAAACTTTGAGTCCCCTCCCAGGTTTAAGAAACAGAACCAGGAAGTGTTGGGCATTGGGAAGCTACATTTCCAGACAGGATCTTCAGGTGGTCCTGGTGCAGGGTGGCACTTGGATGGGGTGATTTTAGGGGGCTCCGGAACCCTGAAGACATGAGAGAGTCCGTACAGCCCCTGGAGGAGGTGACATCTGAAAGTTAAATCTGTCTGTGACAAGCAGTAGGAAGATAAGGTTTGTTCTCTTGAAGGGCTAATTAAAAAAAAAAAGGAAAGACGCTTGGAGTCAGACAGACTTGCATTTATATTATGACTTCACCATTTATTAAGACTCCAAGACATGGGTGAGAAACTTCACTTCCATGAATCTCCATTTTCTAATATGTAAAATGCAGATTATAATATTTTGTTGAGGATAAGAGATAATGTATACAAAAGTCTCATGGCGATATTTTACACACAGTAGGAGCTCAGTAAACAGCGGTAGCCATCATTCTTATTTTTAATCATGCATGAGATCTTTCATGAACCAAGAGGAAGAGATTACATGTAAGCTGTAGCCTAGGTTGGCTGGAATGGCCTCACACAAGTGCTGTCTCTGCGGGCCAGATTTCAACAGGTGCAGGGGAGCAGGGCATGTCTGCAGGCGGGGCTGAGTGGGGCTGGGGGTGACGGAGATATGGGGGGAGCAGGCTGACGGCACTGCAGCAGGGGTGGGCTCGTGGGGATGGGAAGGAACTGGGGCCTGAGAATCGGCTGAGGAGAGAGCCTTTGTGTTAGTCTCTGGGGGCCTGTTGTAACAAACAGTGCAGAGTGAGTGACCTAAACAATAGAAATTGACTTCCCCATTACCCGGAGGCCATAAGTCCAAGATCAAGACGTCACCAAGATGATGTCTTCTGAGGCCTCCCTGCTTGGCTTGCGGCCGGCCGTCTTCTCCCTGAGTCCCCATCTGGTCTCCTGCTCACTGCGCACCCTTATCTCCTCGCTTATTGGGCCTCAGTCATATTGGATTAGCGCCCACTCTCATGACTT
>NW_011439693.1:0-1739 GCF_000754665.1 Bison bison bison | reverse complement strand
GGCAGAAGCTAACAGTCTCAAGCTGTGTCATTAGACACTATACCACTAATGACACAGCTTGAGACTGTTAGCTTCTGCCCATCGGGCTCTACTTTTGACTTACACTATACTTTTGATTAAATTAGATCATGGGGAACTTCCCTGGTGGTCCAGTGGCTAAGACTCCACACTCCTAATGCAAGTGGCCCAGGTTCAGCCCCTGGTCAGGGAACTAGATACCACATTCCGCAACTAAGACCCAGCGCAACCAAATAAAAATAATAAAAAATAAGATCATGGGCTCTGTACACAAGTTTACTGCCAAGCCAGGTTTTGCCCATTAGATGCCTACTTTTTTCCTCTTTCTTCTTTTTCATAAAATCTTAATACAGTCCTTTATCTTTATCCTCATTTTAATCGGTCTTGCTTTATACCCATTGTTTCAGTGAATCAAATGTATCTTGAACCTTGATTCTCAGCTCTGATGTTAGGATTCTGCTTGCCCAGATTTGCACAAGTTTGACAGGTGTGCATTCCATGTTTTTCATCTAATCATCTGAATAAAAGTGTGAATAAGTCAAGATTGTGTGCAGAATGCTGAGACAGTCTACATTAGAGACTATTCTCCAGTGCAATAAAGCTAAGTTAATAGTATTCTTGTACTGTAGATATAATTATAGTGGTGTGCCATTTCTGAGTATCACATGTGTAACATGAAATAGGCATGCACGTTATGGTTTATTCTTACAAAGATGAGGATGGCAGAGACCCAGTTGTCGCTCATTGACTGCTTTGGGCTGTCGTCACCTCCCGGGCCTACCTGACACATTCTTAAATGCTTTTCTCCTGTAGGTGATTCCAGATCACTGTGTCTTTGCCAGCAACACGTCTGCTCTTCCGATCGGTGAGATTGCTACTGTCAGTAAAAGACCTGAGAAGGTAAATTCTGAGCAGAGGAAAATTCTGAAATGTTTTGCTGCTTCAGGCTCACTGATGAAGGCTTAGAACTTGAGAAGGGAGAGGTATGGATTATAAAGTGGGTGAGGGTGATGATGTAGTCCCAGAAACTGGTCACAGAAAAGCTAGTAACATGACCAGTGTGAGATGAAGAAACAAGTGAAGTACAACTAAAATATACCTTATAGATGATTTGCATTCTTAATGGGAATTATTATTCAGGCTCAGACTATAAAAGCTACCTTTTTTTTTTACAGTTGGGTATTGAAAGCCAGGCTCTAAAACAAGAGATGCTCCAAAAATAACACTTGAGCTACAGAGCATTCTCTGGTGACTGTCTGGAATGGGTTTGGTTCCCACTGCGGACCCAGAGATGGAAGATCTTGGGGTGCAGTGGGATGTGTCCACACATGGGTTTGCTTAGAGCTTCTCCCCAGGACAGGAGAGGGGTAGGTGTAGAAGCACTTCACTGTGAATGTTTGAAACAGTACCTGAAAATTTATCTTTGAGCTTCTGCTCTCTACCAGAGAAATCAAGTGCAATCATTCAAGGAGAAAAAAAACAGTTCACCTCTCTGGAGGACAGCAGTTAGCCTCAGCTAACCAGAACCAGCCAGAAGTCAGCAGGAAATATAAAAGGCCTTTAAACAGCCATAACTGTTAATACAAAGTCCATGTGCTCCAAACCTAAAAGTCTATTGATTGCTGTTCTAATAGCTTGCTGACACAGGGTTATCTTGTTTCCCAGCATGCAGCAGATTAGAGGTCACATGGCCTGATAGAGGCAGGCTCAGTAATGGCAGG
>NW_011439692.1:0-1740 GCF_000754665.1 Bison bison bison | reverse complement strand
TGGTCACGTCTTGTCTTGGCTTTTTTTTTAGGGGCTTCAGTGGATGGAGAAAGCAAGCCGAGGCCATCGTTGTATTCTCTGCAAAACTTTGAGGAAATAGAGACAGAAGATTGTGAGAAAATGAGCAATATGGGGACTCTGAACTCTTCCATGCTGCACAGGAGCACGGAGTCCTTGAAGAGTCTCAGTTCAGAGCTGTGTCCAGAAAAAGTCCTGCCCGAGGAGAAGCCTGTTCACCTGCCAGTGCTCCGAAGGTCCAAGTCTCAGTCCAGGCCACAGCAGGTCAAGTTTTCAGATGATGTCATCGACAATGGAAGCTATGAGAACATCGAAATCCGGCAGCCGCCCATGAGTGAGCGAACTCGGAGACGGGTGTACCATTTTGAAGAGAGGGGACCCAGGTCACACCACCATCGCCGCAGGAGAAGTAGGAAGTCCCGCTCAGACAATGCCCTGAACCTTGTCACAGAAAGAAAATACTCTCCCAAGGACAGGCTGCGGCTCTACACCCCCGATAACTACGAAAAGTTTATCCAGAATAAGAGTGCCCGGGAGATCCAGGCCTACATCCAGAATGCTGACCTCTATGGGCAGTACACCCATGCCACTTCTGACTACGCCCTGCAGAACCCGGGGGGGCCGCGATTTCTAGGCCTCTGTGGGGAGGACGACGACTCCTGGTGCTCCTCCTCCACCTCCTCCTCCTCTGACTCGGAAGAAGAAGGGTATTTTCTTGGACAACCAATTCCTCAGCCCCGGCCGCAGAGATACGCCTACTACACAGACGACCTTTCTAGTCCAGCTTCTGCACTCCCCACTCCTCAGTTTGGTCAGAGGACAACTAAATCCAAGAAGAAAAAGGGACACAAGGGCAAAAACTGTATTATTTCTTAATGTAGTAGCTGCGGAGATTGTATTTAAACTTAGCCGTTAACCATCTTAAATCATATCTTTTTTCTTCCATAGGAAAGTTGCTAAAATAGATTCAAGTGCTTTGCCCATGTAAGTGAGACCCCGACTGCTGTTTACAGTGTCAGATTCACCTTTGGAAGGTGTGATTTCTCCACTTACCCTCCTTGGATGGTGCCAGGTAGACATGACCTTTTGTGTCTGTTGGGTGCATCACAATTTGATACAGCTGCTTTGGTCTCCAAACCTCAAGAGATCCGTAAGAAGCTGTTGAGAGGTGATTGGATGGGGTGTTGATTTTTAGACGGTGGAGAACTTGAGCCACCTTTGTCAAGCAATAGTGTTTGTCGTTTGTCTGCACCAGGTTGACCCAGGTCCTGACGGTCTGTCCAGTTGTGTGGCATGCACGTAGTCATGTGACCCAGCCAACACTGTGCATCCCCTTGTGCAAGGCCACCTCCTCCCCTTCCAGCCCTTATTAGCCAGGTAAACATTATATTAGCTCCAGCTACAGATCGGAAAGAACATTGCTATTTATAATGTAGTATTTCATAGACTTAAGTGTATTCCTAATTTAACGGTGCAAATATTAATGTACATACTGTACAGTTCAGATTTTAAAGCTGATATTTTTATATCCCTGAAATGTAAGATGTTTGTTACACTGCAGTGCTAGATTTGTTAGGGAACCAGAAACAGCATTTATGGATGAAATGATTGCTTGTATCTTAGTCAGGGTTTATAAGTTTAGATGGTCAAATTTATATTGCCTAGTGATGGAAAGTTCTTTTTTTTTTTTTTTTTCCAATTTTTCAATATTAAAAAGGCTCT
>NW_011439691.1:0-1740 GCF_000754665.1 Bison bison bison | reverse complement strand
TGGAACCAGTCTGTTGTTCCATGTCCAGTTCTAACTATTGCTTCCTGACCTGCATACAAATTTCTCAAGTATGTCAAATAGGATACTATTGTTATTTTCATTTGTATTCTATTAATAGCAAGCCTAGACCCTTCCACACCTATTGACAATTTATACCTTTTTCTTTTGTTAATTGCCACTTTGTATCTTTTGATCATTTCTGTATTTAGATGTTCATGTTTTGTTTATAAGGTCTTTCCATATATTTTTTTTCATTTCCATTTCATTTGTTTTTAGTAGTAATATATGTCTCAATTCTATTAATCTCTCATTGGATTCTGCCTTTGCTTGAGATCAACCCATTGACTTGGAATATTCTTAAATTTGACACATTTATTCCTTTTTATTTAATTTTATCTAGGAGTCATATATAATAACATTTATTTATTTTATCAATATGAAATTTATTGTGGTACATAAAATGCAATAAGTATTTAATATTATTAAAAAATACTAGTCTGCTTATGCTTTGAAACGCTACATGATACCTTCATATCACATGATTCCCTTTTACAAATTTGGGTCTATTTCCACTATTTTGTCTTTCAGATCACTGATTTGTTCTGAATTTTCTATTCTGTAATTGAGTCCCTCTCATTAATTTTTCATTTCAGTTATTGTATTATTCAGTTCTGATATTTCTTGTTTGTATTTTCTGTCTCTTCATTGAAATTCTCACTATGTTCATCCATTCTTCCCCTGAATTTGATGAGCATTTTTATGACTATTATTTTGAACTCTTTATCTGCTAAATGCTTATCTCCATTTTGTATAGTTCTTTTTCTGGGCTTTTATCTTACTCTTTCACTTGAAAGGTATTCCCTTGTTTCCTATTTTGCCTACCTCTCTGCATTTGTTTTTATATATTAGGGACATCGGCTACATGTGCCAATCTTAAAAGAGTGGCCTTATGTAGATGGTGTCCTGTACAGCCCAGTGACATAATCCCTCCTGGTCACCAGAGCCAGGCACTCAAGGCTACCCCCTGCATGGGTTACCCGCATCCTTCTGTTGTGTTTAGGTCATGACTTCTACAAACACACTGGTGGGAAGGACTGATCCCCAGCCCAGGTGTCTGGGAGGCCTAGTTGCAATTACTGTAGGCTTGCTGATGGGAGGGGCTAGGCCCCCAGAATGTGAATCACTTTGAAGGGTCACTTGTCCTGACCAGAGACATGCAATGGGTAGGATGGGGTGGGAGCATCTTTAGAGAAACTGATTGAAGCTGGAGGGTTGGGTAGAGCAGATTCTTAATGGAATGTTGGGATAGGGCACACAGTGTTACTTATGTTTATGGAGAGTGACAGAAAGGCACCTACCAGCACTGGGCCAGCTATATGGAAGGAGAGAGAAAAATGGCACCTACCAGCACTTTCATCACCTGGTACATGTACCCCTGGTACATCCCCTAGTGCCCTAAAACTAGACAGTAAATCACCTTCTTATAAAATCCAGGCATTTTTAAACTGCTGCTCTGTCTGTGTGGGACTCAGAGCAAGTGAACCCTTTAAGAGAAGAGTCTCCCACTGCCCTCTGGATCTCCCAAACATAAGCCTGCTGTCTTTCAAAGCCAGACACCATGGTAATTTTCTTTCTGGTGCAGATGCCATAGGCTGCAGAGCTCAACATGAGGCTTGGGCACCTCACTCCTCAGAGGGGAACCCTATGGTTGTGATTTTCTTCTGGCTGTGGGTCACTGTA
>NW_011439690.1:0-1741 GCF_000754665.1 Bison bison bison | reverse complement strand
GTCTGTAGCCCATCAGGTTCCTCTATCCATGGGATTTCCTAGGCCAGAATACTGTAATGGGTTGCCATTTCCTCCTCCAGGGGATCTTCCTGGCCCAGGGAAGGAACCCAAGTCTTCTGTGACTCCTGAATTGTAGGCAGATTGTTTACTGCTGAGCCACCACAGAAGCAAATCCCTGTAAGTTGATTTTTATTTAAAATGCTTTTCATAACTTCAAATGTAAAAATCTTTAATTTGGGAATTTGAAAATTATGCTAATAAGACCTAAAATTCAAAATATTAATATAAAAATTGAGAAATGGTTTTAGGCTACTTATTAAGACAAGTTGAGTTGATAAAAGTTAATCGAGATAAATTGAGAAGGTAGAAACAAATTCTGTATTTTTTTTTTAACGAGAAAAATTAAACACTTCTGAACCAGAGCCCCTGCAAAGAAAATGCCCATCTTAGGATTTCAGCGATTTTAGAGCAAAGATAAATTGTGTCATCACTGGAAATGCATTCTGGTTAGACTCAATGAGAGATGATGGCTTCACAGTAAAGAAATAGCTGTCTTCCAAGACTTTCTTTCATTTAAATTATCTCTGCAAGATTGTTCTTATCTCATGTGGGCCTATTATCTACACTGTTTTCATTTGGAATTTAATATTGAAACACTGAGGATGAAAAATTGTGAAGCCTTAACTAAACTTCCAAATCTAAATCTGCCTGGATTTTCCCTTTGACTTGAGTAAAATGGTGTATAGTACCTACCTAGGTGGACCAGACACAGCAGTTATTTTAGAAATGGATTTCTCTGTCCATGTCTTTCCATTTGCCTTCCCTGCCCCATGTAACCTCAGTTACATGCATATAGTTCTTCCATTAAATGTATCTTATAAACTTTTTTCATTTAAGCAAAATTTATATGTATTAATTATATTAATCCATGAATATCAACCAATTATATTCATGATGAGTAAGAGTGCAGACACAGGAGGCAGACTTTTCAAATCACAGCCTCACCATTTACAAGCTGTGTGAAATTAGGCAAGTTATTGACAGACACCCACTCTGGCTCTATAAATGAAGTAAACATTAAAACCAATCTTTGTGTGTGTGTGCATATGTGAAGATGAAATAAATGAATATTTGTAAAGTATAGCAAGTGATTTTCCTGGGATAGCATTGTAAATGACCCATCTCTAAAGTCTTGCAATATTGTAATTTGCATTGCATTGATTATGTGAGTTATGCTAGAGAGTAAGACATCATTAAATGTGTCAGATTCTAAACAGTGCCTAATAAATATTTGGTTAAAAAAAAAAAGACAAAAGTGAATATATAAATAAATAAATAAACCCACCTATTTCTTGTTTGGGTAAGCTAGAATAGAAAAGTTGAGTTAAATTACTTCTGACTGTAGAGTTACTCATTTGTTAGCTACAAATTGACACTGGCTAACTACCTTTACAAAGATTAAATCAGATTCTGATGCAGCTGCTGAATTTCAACAGTCCCTGAAAGGAGTTCAGGGCAGAGAGCAGGAATGAGTTGCTTTGTGCTCTTGGAAAAACCAGCAGAATAAATCTTCATATAGTTAGATATTTTCAGGAGTTACTTTTTTAAGCCCAATTCTTGAATCTCTTCATATCTAGAAAAGTACTAAAATCCTTCATGGTGATGTCTGCTTCTCATGACTAGTAGGAACCTTCACAAAACTACCAGAAATCCTTGACAAAAAAAAAAAAAAAATGTATAT
>NW_011439689.1:0-1741 GCF_000754665.1 Bison bison bison | reverse complement strand
CACATCCGAATACCTCATTGTACTATTTCTGACTGTCAATTCTTTGTCCACAGGCTAGATATGGCATTTCTTTATGAGGCATATGGAAGGGGAGACAAAACATGACAGCCATACTAGTTGAAAGAGGAAAATAGTGAAAATATAAAAATCCACATTAAAGGAATTCTGTTTCTTTTAGTAGGCTGCAACTCTTGACTATGACTACATGCTAAAGTAAAACTATTTCTAGGTGTCTTGCTGTTTTGTTTTGTTTTGGGTCGTTGTTTCTTTTAACCTAAATACTACTCTTCCTTTCTCAAAGCTAACACCTACCCCCCTGCCCTTATCTTTTTTTCTTAATATACCAGAGGGGCTTCCTTTTATTGTTTCCTCATAAATGCAATTCTGTGCCAAGCATAGCATGAGGAATTGCTATGTCACATAATAAATGTATAAGATTATTGCTTTTCAAAGAGGAGGCCCCACTCAACATCCAGTACAGATTCTGGTCACCACCACACCGATCATACCTGTTGGGCCAACACACACTGAGGAAAGACATGGTAGGAATCCATACTAAAAACAGCCCTTGCATCAAAAAAATTATATTCAAACAGACTTCACAGAGATACTCCCACAAAACAGCCCTTCAAGACCTTTAGGTAACTGTTTCTCCTAAACTCATACAGTTAGAGAAGTATAAGTAAAATGCAGAAGCAAAGGAACCACTCCCAATTAAAAGATCAAGAGAATTCCCTAAAGGAATAAACAATGAAACTGACCTTTCCAGTCTACTACATCCCAGGTTCAGAATGAAGTTAATAAGAATGCTGAAGGAAATTTTAAAAAGCTGTTGATAGAAATGCAGATTATTATAAAAAGGGACTGGATTGTTGCTTTCACTCATGAAGGAGAAATGTAATTCTGCTGATTTAAGTAACAGATATCTTTACAAACAAACTGCTGCTGAACTCAAAATGAAGGGCAAAAGACATACATCCATATTCTTAGGCTCCCTACCACAGTCATCTTAATCAAGGAGCTCGCCTTTTGGGAAGGAGGGAAAGAACACAGTTTAGATCACGGAGCTCAGATTAGGTCATGCGGGACTTTGCTAGGGCCTAAGGATTTCACATACTAAGCAAATCTGGTCTTGAATCTGGTCTCACATTTGCTGTTTCTGAAAAGATGATCAACCTCCATTATATTTTTTACTTGTAAGAAATATAAGTACTCAAACTTATTCATCTACTCTCTGTAGGTTTTTATTATTGCTTGCCTAAAATATATTATAGACCCTAAGAAGAGACTTCATTTATGTTGAAGTCATCTACCAAAATCAGCACATAGAGCTTATTTTCTTCATACAATTATGTCTCTCTAAAACAGTTTGCAGCAAAAAGTAGAAAGATGCCTTGAAGATGGAATTCGCCTTCCCATGTTAGATGCAAAACAGCTTCAGAATGAAAATGATAACCTGAGACAACAAAATGAAAATGCCAATAAGGTCAGTACATATCTTTGATAGTGAACTTTGACAGTGAAATCTGTAGATATGTGTGTGCATATATATAACTTATTTACTTTATTTGATTTATATTTTTACTAATATTTAGCAACTTTTACAGAGAAGGCAATGCCACCCCACTCCAGTGCTCTTGCCTGGAAAATCCCATGGACGAAGGAGCCTGGTGGGCTACACAGTCCATGGGGTCGCTAAGAGTCGGACACGACTGAGCAACTTGACTTTCACTTTTCACTT
>NW_011439688.1:0-1741 GCF_000754665.1 Bison bison bison | reverse complement strand
TATCAGCCAGCAGTTTTTCTCCTGGGTACACATGTTAAGGAACGTGTAACAGTTGTGCAGACAAGAAACTGTACACAAACATTCATAGAAGAACTGTTTACGACAGATAAACGATGGAAACCACTCAAATATCTGTCAGAGGATGAATGGTGAAACAAACTGTCCTTTATCCATATGAAGGAATGTTATTCAGCAGTGGAAAGAGGTGTACTGATACAAACAACTAATAGAGGTAACCTTGAAAACACTGTGCTAAGTAAAAGAAGCCAGTCAGAGGCCACAAGTTTTATGACTCCATTTATACAAAATGTCTGGGGCAGACAAACCTATAGACAGAGAAAGGAACTTAGTGGCTACTTGGGGCTGAGCGGGATAGTCTGAGATATTAGGACAGAGGGGTAATAACTACAGGACGGGGTTTCCCTTTGCAGTGATGAAAATGTGCTAAGATTAACTGTGATTATGACTGCCCATTTATGAACCTATGCTAAAGCCCATTGAACTGTATACTTTAAATGGGTGTATTGTATGGTATGTGAATTATGTATGTATAAAGTTGGTTTCTTGAAAAAATAGTAACTGAATTAGATTTGGTCAAAAGGTGTTTTCACTTTGGAAAAGAAGCAGACTTCACTGTTATTATTTCCTCTCAGCCAAATCCATTTCCTTATTTTACACGGGGTTTAGTATGACGCCCAAGGCCATGGCTTTTCATCAATATACGATATTAACTGAAAATAAAATTAAAGAAACATATAAGTTATTCTTTACATGTAGTTGTTAGATAATTCCATAAAGCTTTTCACAAAAATTAAAAATAAAAGTCAAATTATTAGCTTATAGTTTTTCTTGGAAAATGTGCTAAATATTACACTTTTGGATTATTAAAATGATGCTATAATTTATCATTTTAACTCATATTTAGAAAACACTAGAAGCCATGGCATTTTATATTCTGTGATGATTTATATTAACTCCCTTAATCCCCTCATCTGTCATGATCCCCTTTCTCCTCACAATGTTTAGTAATCTCTGATCTAACCTATCATCATCTTGATTAAACCACAATGTTTAGTAATCTCTGATCTAACCTATCATCATCTTGATTAAACCTTGTTAAGTCTCTCACCTCTGTTTTCTAAAGAGCCATGTTGACTCACCCAGTTAGAGACATCAGTTGAAGTCATCCCACATACATGCAGATCAGAACTCTTTAACAGACTTCATGAATATTAAAAGTCAAGTTGTTGTCTTTTGTTAGGGCGACTGCACATTAGAAGTGTATGCAATTATTGTGTGGCTACAGCATTCACATTAAACAGGATTACCACTCAGCTTGTGTACTTTGAAACGTGAAACATTGTTATTTCTCAGAGTGAATTCTGTTCCTAAATTCAGAACAAACAGTTCCTGTAACAGACACCAAATTGAATCAAGGGAACTCCAGGTGCCCCGAGCACTAAAACCTAACGTAAAAGCTACATCGTAGGTTATGATTCCATCCCAGCTCACTGTGTTTAACATAGAGGGAACCACAAAATGAAAACCACATATTGCAGATCCAAGTGCATTTACTGAGACCTACTCATGGGAAAAATGACCCAGGTATGCCCTCTACCTTTTATATGAAAAGGCAAGTATAATGCAGTCAACTGGCAGAGACCTTGGCTTACTAGATATCTCCCTAAAGAAACAAAAATCTGCCATACACACACACACACACATACACACACACACGTGT
>NW_011439687.1:0-1744 GCF_000754665.1 Bison bison bison | reverse complement strand
ATCCCATGGACAGAGGAGCCTGGCAGGCTACAATCCATAGGGTCACAAAAGAGTCAGGCATGACTTAGTAACTTCACAACAACAAGCTGTCAAAGAGCTAAGGGCTGAATTGACTGAAATCAATTATGATTCCCTGTATGATACTTCCCCTGGAAGTCACACACCTTTGTTAAACTTCAGAGTTCTGAAATAGGTATATCAGACAGATTCGGCCAGAACAACTGTGATGTAGACAGAGATGGTACTTCCTACTTCCTATACTTCCTACTCTACCATCACCACAGAATCCTTTTTCCTGCTATACTCTCTTGTCTCAAAGACACCATGCCCTATTAACCAGCTCCACAACTCACTGTGTATCAAGCACTTTTGGTTGGTCATTTGGTTATGGTAATTATGATCTCCTGAATTCTGATGGTTAAATGCTGTCACTTGCTTCCTATTAACATGGAGCCTCTCCAAGCCCATTAGTATTTATGGGCTTGTTTATCATGAGCCATGTCCTGCAGAAAGAAACCACCAACCCTCCCAATAATGCTATTGCCCAGCTCACCATCACAGTTCTGGCAGGTTTTGTTGGTGGTATTTTCTCTTGGCCCTCCACTGGCACATAAATTTTGGTACAGTTCACTGCCAAGTCAGATTAGCATTTATTGCTACAGAGAGGGCATTTACAGTCTAAAAGAAAGCAGTTAAGTATTGAGATTATTTTTCAAACTACTAAGGGATTCTAGATTAAAATCAAAGCAATTTTTCTTTTAGAACACAATAGCATGAAAGAGAAAAAGGGATATGGCAATCAAAAACTTGTCCTTGCAAATCCAAACCAAAGCTTGAGGGCATTGCAGCACAACCTCATATCATATAACATAGACTAAAACATATAATGACATACAGAGTTTTTCCCACTGTACAGTTGCAGAGCAGGAACCTGTCCTGAGAGTTAATATGTTTGGGAAAGGAGAACAGAGATAACTCCCTCTGTCTGGCCTCTGTTTTAGAAAACTGATCAAAGAGAAACCTTTAGGAAATTCTGAAGCTATGAGGGTAGCGAAATTTTTTCCCTTTACTGATTTGAGTTTCTGGCAGGAGGTAATTTCAGATTACCCATTCAAAATGGGGTCATCACACTATTATCATAGGTAGAGAGAGAGAGAATCATATAGCCAACTTCAGTGAATACCTCAAATATTCATTCATCCCAGGGCATACAAGACTGCTCAGAATTGAGAGCTACTAAGCTGTAGGGGCAAAAGGCAAGGAAACTCTAGATCTGAGAATGTAAAAATAGATGGACAAAGTGGGAACTGATCAATGGTAAGTCTGTAACCTAGATCAGCAGTGATAATATGAGTTGAGGTTGGAGGATCAGTCAGCGGGGATGGCATTCTCAGCTCCCAGATTTGTCACCATGAGTTGACTGTGCTAAAAAAAGAGATGTGATCATCACTAGCACATTATGTCCATGTGGTGAACACCCTGCTAGCTGTACGTATGTATGTCTGTGCATATATGCACACTACATGTGAATACTGAGAAAACACAGGGAGAATACTGAATGAAAGAAATCTGAATATAACTAAGCCTTTGCTGCTGCCGCTGCTGCTAAGTCGCTTCAGTCATGTCCTACTCTGTGCGACCCCATAGACGGCAGCCCACCAGGCTCCCCTGTCCTTGGGATTTTCCAGGCAAGAACACTGGAGTGGATTGCCATTTCCTTCTCCAATGCATGAAAGTGAAAAGT
>NW_011439686.1:0-1744 GCF_000754665.1 Bison bison bison | reverse complement strand
GTCATTTTCCTGGTAGTGACTTATACACGCACATGCACACACACACACACACACACACACACACACACAAAGATGTAGTAAAAATAAAGCTCTGTGACGACTGTTTGTGCCAGGTTCGCCCTAGTGCCCATCAGTGAGGGTGTGTGTGCACAGGTGTGTGTGTGCACATGACAGGCAGGGCGGGAAGGCAAGGAACACAGCTCCAATGCCTTTAAAAATAGAACGGGAAGAGCTCCGCAGCAAGTGCTCCGTGGAGCCCCAAACTGATTAATTGCAATGCCAAACAGCTTTATTCTGCTTAATAAGAAATTAGATCACAATGGGGATTTGCAGAAATTACCTTGAAATGTTTGTATGTTTGAATGATTGAACCATTTGTGCTAAAAATTACGTTCCCTAGCTTGGAATCCAGAGCTTGTGAATAAATGCACGCCAGGCTAATCAGTATGCTGGGAAGGAAATGGTGTCCAGCTCCTGGCCTAGCCGGGACGGACAGGGGACAGGACGCGTGCTGGGGAGGCTGTGAGTTTGCTGGGGGCTCCAGTGTCCACCGGATTGAATGGAGAACGTACTAGTTAATTTGGAATCAATTAAATCTTAATACTTAGCCTTGGATAAACTCAGAGCCTGGGACAGCGCCATTTAATTATTCACAAATGCTCTCTATTATACACGCGGCATGCAAGACCAGGGTCAAAGCCGACGTCCAGCCCATTAAAACCCGTGTGCTTTGAATGCAGGGGTGGTGGAAATTTCAGGGAGCCCCCTCGGTTTCATTAGGAAGCAAAAAAAAAAGAAGAACAACCCAGCCCGACGCTTGGCTCCTTGAATAACTTCCGAAAATCTTTTAAGTCAACCTTGTGTTTTAGTCAACAGGGAAGTTTTGACCCTTGACCTCGCAACAACCATCCGTTTCATTATTTATCTGAGGGAATCAGAGAGTTTTTCTTCTCTCACAAAAGTCCCTGACACCGGGATATTTTTAATAGCTGAAATTTTTCATTCTTGTCACTCTGCCTTTTGAAAATCAAGGTATTTTCATACAACACGTAGCTAATGAGTGAAACTTCAGAATCCAACCTCTTGCTATAATCACGCACAGGGCCCGACGAAGCCCCACTAGTGAGAAACATGAAAATTAATTATTGAGCTCCCTGTTTTATCCTCCTCATCTGTTTGATATTCTCCAGCACAGAAGGAACCAGACAATTAAATTACTCCTCCCTCTGCCTGATCACAATGCTCCCTGCTCCTTTGCTTCCACTCCAGAGGCCGGAAGCCTGTCTGTTTGCAAAGCGTAAATGGTAGGGAGAGAAAGACAGAGAGCAGGGTTAAGGAAAAGAGGCCATTCTGGTTCCCTCCACCGAAAGATTTTTAAGAACCTCTGTGGAGCGAGGTTATTTCACGTGTCTCTCCCGCCCTTTGGCTGCCAGATCCAAAGACCTGGTGGGGAAAAAGGCAAAGACAGTGGCCTTTGCATCACCCTGGGGCGGCCTCGTGGAGCTTCTGCAGAGAACTCTGTCATTTCCCATCCTTCCTGCAACCCCTCCTATTTCTCAGATAAATACATAAAACCTCCTAACCGCCAGTGAAGATCTCTGAATCAGTTAATTTATTTTATTGAACAATAAAGCTGTCATTCTCTAAACCAGGGTGATTACATCTAAAGCCATGGGTGGTTTTCTGGCACGTGTGACCCCATGTTTGCAAAGTGGGATGTGATACATATGTGTGTGTGTGTGTG
>NW_011439685.1:0-1744 GCF_000754665.1 Bison bison bison | reverse complement strand
CATTTTCCTGGTAGTGACTTATACACGCACATGCACACACACACACACACACACACACACACACACACAAAGATGTAGTAAAAATAAAGCTCTGTGACGACTGTTTGTGCCAGGTTCGCCCTAGTGCCCATCAGTGAGGGTGTGTGTGCACAGGTGTGTGTGTGCACATGACAGGCAGGGCGGGAAGGCAAGGAACACAGCTCCAATGCCTTTAAAAATAGAACGGGAAGAGCTCCGCAGCAAGTGCTCCGTGGAGCCCCAAACTGATTAATTGCAATGCCAAACAGCTTTATTCTGCTTAATAAGAAATTAGATCACAATGGGGATTTGCAGAAATTACCTTGAAATGTTTGTATGTTTGAATGATTGAACCATTTGTGCTAAAAATTACGTTCCCTAGCTTGGAATCCAGAGCTTGTGAATAAATGCACGCCAGGCTAATCAGTATGCTGGGAAGGAAATGGTGTCCAGCTCCTGGCCTAGCCGGGACGGACAGGGGACAGGACGCGTGCTGGGGAGGCTGTGAGTTTGCTGGGGGCTCCAGTGTCCACCGGATTGAATGGAGAACGTACTAGTTAATTTGGAATCAATTAAATCTTAATACTTAGCCTTGGATAAACTCAGAGCCTGGGACAGCGCCATTTAATTATTCACAAATGCTCTCTATTATACACGCGGCATGCAAGACCAGGGTCAAAGCCGACGTCCAGCCCATTAAAACCCGTGTGCTTTGAATGCAGGGGTGGTGGAAATTTCAGGGAGCCCCCTCGGTTTCATTAGGAAGCAAAAAAAAAAGAAGAACAACCCAGCCCGACGCTTGGCTCCTTGAATAACTTCCGAAAATCTTTTAAGTCAACCTTGTGTTTTAGTCAACAGGGAAGTTTTGACCCTTGACCTCGCAACAACCATCCGTTTCATTATTTATCTGAGGGAATCAGAGAGTTTTTCTTCTCTCACAAAAGTCCCTGACACCGGGATATTTTTAATAGCTGAAATTTTTCATTCTTGTCACTCTGCCTTTTGAAAATCAAGGTATTTTCATACAACACGTAGCTAATGAGTGAAACTTCAGAATCCAACCTCTTGCTATAATCACGCACAGGGCCCGACGAAGCCCCACTAGTGAGAAACATGAAAATTAATTATTGAGCTCCCTGTTTTATCCTCCTCATCTGTTTGATATTCTCCAGCACAGAAGGAACCAGACAATTAAATTACTCCTCCCTCTGCCTGATCACAATGCTCCCTGCTCCTTTGCTTCCACTCCAGAGGCCGGAAGCCTGTCTGTTTGCAAAGCGTAAATGGTAGGGAGAGAAAGACAGAGAGCAGGGTTAAGGAAAAGAGGCCATTCTGGTTCCCTCCACCGAAAGATTTTTAAGAACCTCTGTGGAGCGAGGTTATTTCACGTGTCTCTCCCGCCCTTTGGCTGCCAGATCCAAAGACCTGGTGGGGAAAAAGGCAAAGACAGTGGCCTTTGCATCACCCTGGGGCGGCCTCGTGGAGCTTCTGCAGAGAACTCTGTCATTTCCCATCCTTCCTGCAACCCCTCCTATTTCTCAGATAAATACATAAAACCTCCTAACCGCCAGTGAAGATCTCTGAATCAGTTAATTTATTTTATTGAACAATAAAGCTGTCATTCTCTAAACCAGGGTGATTACATCTAAAGCCATGGGTGGTTTTCTGGCACGTGTGACCCCATGTTTGCAAAGTGGGATGTGATACATATGTGTGTGTGTGTGTG
>NW_011439684.1:0-1745 GCF_000754665.1 Bison bison bison | reverse complement strand
TCTATTATACACATTAATTTTTGTATTCTGGAATGTTTCTAACAATAGAGTTGTGATTCCTTTTGTCTCTTAAAGCTGTCAAGTTTGAGGGCATAGAAAACATAAAAATATTGTGTGCTTGGGATTTGTAAAAAAATTAATAAAGGATAGACATTCCCATAGAAAGCCAGAATGACAGGTCTTAAAGAGCCCATATCTTGGCATCAACAGATCTGACTTTCAGTCTTAGATCCACTATTGACTAACAGAGAGACTGGGGAAGATATTTCATGTCTTTGAATAACTTCCTTTCTGTGAAGTGGTAATGAAAATAACTCACCTCCTTTTTATGATAATTACACAATAATATAAAAAAGTGTAAAAATAGCTGTGAATTCTGAAGACTTTTTTTGGTTAAATGATTGGTTAAATGTTCTACAAAATAAACATTTTTCAACATAATCCACAACAGTGCACTCCTGTATCTTTGAGAGGATAATTCATTACTTAGCTCTTTATATTACCTACTGTTCTTTTGTGAAACTTTTGATTTCTCAAGGTTGGTTTTGAATTAGAATCACAGACTTGTGGCTTGCATTTACTGAGTGTCTTGCATCCCATGATTAAAGTGAGTACTAGGGAGTGACAAGCACAGAAAATCTACTCCTTATGTCGGCTCTATGTTCTGGCAATTTACAGCACCAATGGATGATCTCTCAGTCCTGGTAGAAACTACTATTCATAATCCTTATCAGTTGAAGTGTTAAAAGGATCAGTATTTGTAAAACACCTTTAAAATCCCAGTCTAAAGCTATTTTATGAGTATCAACAAAATCATTGCAGGAGTTTAATTTGCAATTCTACTGGAAAGGATATACAAGGACTCTATTATTAAATAAAAGTGTTAGATGACCCAGCTTAGTTTGATCTTAAGTGCCTACTGATTAATGTAAATTTCATTCTTATAATGTTTATTGATGGAGGCTTTTATACTACACACTGCACAAACAGAACTGGGATAATAAAACTGGACATTGAACCAGAGTGTTCAAAGCAGTGATGGGCAAAATTCTCTAAAAGGATTTCTGTGAGAAATTGCAAACAGAAGTCTGTTATTCCTAAAGTTAACCTTTAAAAGGGAAATTATACCATAGCACGAGTTTATCTAGTCTTGAGACTTGAATAAACTTTCAAATGTACATATACTTATAATGCTCCATTCCGTATCATTCACACAAAGCTTTATTCTTTTTTTTTTAATTTCTATGTGATAAGTAAATACAAATCATTTTATATGGAAAACAAAAGAGTAAATGAAAAGAGTAAGTGAAACAAGAAGGGAGATAATATTGCAGATGTACTAAAGAGAGTGATTTTTATTTATAAAAACCAAAACTGATTTAAAATAAATCATGAAAATGAAAACTGTAGAAACATTAATTAGGCTAGAAGGGAATTTCATTATGTACACTGCAAGCCATGTGAAGTGATCAAAACCATCTCATACAGTTGGTGGTTGGAAATAAAAACTAAATTTTATGTGAGGATATTATGTAAATAAGAGATAGTAAACATTATGTGAAAATATATTCAATTTTATATTACAAAGAAGAAATTTTAAAAATAAGAATACACTTGAAAGACATAAAATAGAACAGTATAAAAGCAGAAGTCCCACACCCCATCCCATTACTCCTCAATCTTATCCAATGACTTACTAGATTTTGAGTGCATTATTGTGATTAAAAAAAAAAAAAAGAAAGTTA
>NW_011439683.1:0-1745 GCF_000754665.1 Bison bison bison | reverse complement strand
CTCTCAGCGACCCCTTGGACTGCAGCCTACCAGGCTCCTCCGTCCATGGGATTTTCCAGGCAAGAGTACTGGAGTGGGGTGCCATTGCTTAATTAAAATAAATAAATTTAAATTTTTAAAAACTGATGCTGTACCACCAGGGGGTGGCACTGTGTCTTCGGGAAGGAAGACGGATGCCAGCAAACATTTGCCGTTTATATAACTCAGTTTTGCTGCTTGTGTTCTCCAGTTTATTTAATAAAAATAAACACCCCACCTTTCCCTCCCTGTAAGAATAATATAAAATTGTTTTCAACTGTCTTATTGGAAGTCAAGGACCCATTTGTGAAAATGATGAAATCTGCTTACTTTAATGTTTTGTTATTTATATATATTCATGGTGTCTCTAAACTCCATCCATGGATGGTAAGTTGAAAACCTCACTGCAATCAAAGTCAAATTTGATGCCCACCTTCCATTTTTATGGTCCATCAAGATGAGAGATCCTAACTAATTTTCTTGGCATACTGCAGGGTCCTGCCTTCTTTAAGTCCTAGAGATTCTCAAGCAGTAGCAACTTGAGCAAACAAATACTTAAAATCCAGATCCTAGAACTAGTTATCCAGCTAAGATGTGGACCCAGAATTTGTCTATCTTTAAAGTCTATGTTCTTAACACATATCATAATTTACTGTAATCATAATGAAATAAACAGTGATAAGGAAACTAAAAGTAGCAAACTAGTAAAAACAGCTGGTTGTGTGTATACAGAAGCACAAATGTCATTTTCTTCAAATTTATGCATCAGTTGATTTATTCCTTCATTCTATTGTGTAGCATTTTTAAATAAGACAAATTAAAAATTTTTTTTCTTAGCATTGCCAGTACTTAGATTATTTGAATTCCTCTGAACTTTCAACCTTAGATCTTAAACTCAGTGGGAATAGTTAACCACTGCCTCATAGTTACTAACTCTAAGTCTCGATTTGCAGTATCTAGAGAGGTAGCTAATAAATACTGGGGTATATTCAAAAACAAAGTTTAAATACAATTGGATAACAAATATACATAGTGGCTTTTCCCAGTAAAAGTACAATGCTGGTCTAGTGTTTCTCAAAACACGAACCTTGGACAATAAACAACCTATGTTGTTTATCATCCATAAACAACCTACACTGTTTAAACTGAAGATTACTGGGCCAGGACTAGGATTCGGAAGTCCGTATTTTTTTTCCTTTCATTTTTATTGAGTTATAACTGGCATACAGCACTGTATAAGTTTAAGGTGTACAGCATAAGGATTTGACTTGCATACAATCTGAAATGATGACCATGAGAAGTTTAGTGAACATTGATCATCTCATATAGATACAAAATTAAAGAAATAGACAAAAAGATATTTTTCTTTGTCATGAGAACTCTCAGAATTTATTCTCTCAACAACTTTCATATGCAGCATAAAACCATGTTAATTATATTTATACCTACATCCCAAGTACTTATTTATCTTATAACAGAAGCTTGTACTTCTAACTGCATTCATCCAATTCCTTCCTCTCCTCAGCCCTTGCCTGTGATTACCACAAATCTGATCTCTTTTTCTATGAGTTTTTGTTTCTTTGTTGTTGGAGTATAACTGGCTTACAATACTATGTTAGTTCCTGTTACACAACATAGTGTTTCAATATTTCTAAACATTTCAACCCCATGCTGGATCGCAGCCTTGCTGTGGTGAAGGGGCTTGTGTAGCTCAATGAAGCTGTGAG
>NW_011439682.1:0-1745 GCF_000754665.1 Bison bison bison | reverse complement strand
ATGAATGGATAAGAAAGGTGTGGTACATATACACAATGGAGTATTACTCAGCCATTAAAAAGAATACATTTGAATCAGTCCAGTTATCTTAAAATTACGTTATATACAATTAGTTTTATTGATGGCCCACATTTTATCTCAAAATTGATATTTTAGGAAATTATCCCAGTTTAAAAATTAGAGTAATGGCAGACAAAAATTTGGAAAGAATGAAAATATGTAGGTGTAAGGAGAAATTATGCCAGTGTCCTAAAAATTTGAATTTATTGCCTATGGTAAGAAATTGCTGAGCCTGGAGGGATAGACTTCAGCTCTGCACTAGAATTTGACCTTAAATATTTCTCATTTGGCTCTTATAGGTCAGAATTCAGTACTCGGCTGGGGGAGTGGGGAGGAACTATTCTGTTGATCAGTTTTCAAGCAAACTTATATTTAGCTCTGATACCAAATAGCAGAACAAACGCAATTTCCCGAAATCCAAAAATTAAATAAGATGAGACAGATAGTAGGGATTTCATTTTCTACCAGTTGTAATAATAGTAGAGAGAGCAACATTTGGCAGATGTTGCTTGATGAAATTATAGTACCTTTGAATGAAATATTTAACACAAACTCATGTCATTCCAGAAGCCAGGGTAAGTGGATGGGATTAAAGGTCACTGTTTCTTATTAGTGGTTGACTATCATACAAGCAAATAAATTGTAGTTTTGCCTTCTGAGGAAAGTTTTGTAAACTTAATTTTACAGAAACTTGTGTTTTCTTTCCCATGAAATTATTGGGTTTGAAGAAGTATATACCTTTTTTATTGAAGGATTTCAATTGATGGAAGATTCATTTGTCCTTGAAGAACAAAAGGAGATAAAGCTTTACTGAACAGTTGCTATTTGTTGGACACTTGACTGTTTTCCTTGCAGAGATAAAATTTTGCTATGGTTATAGGCTCTGGCAGTGCTGTTCACTAAAATTTTCAGGGGGGAAAAAAAAAACACCTCAGAAAGTTTGTAAATGTGGCGGTCACTAGCCTCACGTGCTACTGTGGAGCACTTGAAGTGTGGGTACTTTGATTAATATATTGAATATTTAATTTTTATTTATTTAAATTCATATAATCACAAGTGCTAGTGTCCACATATTGGACAACACAGCTCTGAGCCAGACTCAATCTCAAATGTGTTTTCATTTGTTACTTAACTTCTATAGGTCTCCATTTTCTTATCTATAAAATAGGGATAATATGTATAACATTTCTCTGGGTGATTGTATAGATTAAATGAGTTTTTGTGTGATGTGGATGCATAGAAGTATTCACATTTCACAGAAAAGGAAGCTGTGAGCAAGATGAATCATTTCACTTTCCAAGCGTCACAGATGCTACAAGTACAGGGACTTGCGTCTGCACTCAAGTAGCATGACTCATTAATTATTCTCTATAGTTTTCCCACATGGACTGACTCATCTGCCAATAGTGATGACTTTTACTACTTTTATCAACTTTAGTGAACTCTACTCCTTTTCCTCTGTGCATATGGGATCCATGAGTGAAATTATCAGGGAAGATAGCTCCCCATCTTCCAATATCTGTAGGAGGAGTAAAAACCCAACTTCCTTGAGTTCTGTGCTCCAAGATGTACAGCTATCTCCTGTCATGAAGATAAGAAAGAATTTACTTTTCCTTTGGGGAAAGTCAGTTAGCAGACACAAATGTCTCACAGAGTTAAGAAACCAGACTTGGTCTATGCTTTCT
>NW_011439681.1:0-1745 GCF_000754665.1 Bison bison bison | reverse complement strand
GTCAGAAGCTTTCTCTATCTCCTTTATACTTTAATAAAACTTTATTACACACAAAAAAAAAAAAAAAAAAATGAAATCCAGGATCTATCCTAATGCAAGCAATCTTATTTCTCCCTGAAGTTAACAACTTGAGGAAACAAGATTCAGAAGAACCACTGGCCACTATTACTAGATCACTTATCCTGAGACTTCTTTGCCACCAGTATTTCTTCATTTTGCCATGCACTCAACTCCCTGGCATCTAGTCTGGGAATGACATAAATCCATACAAACGAGGAGATGTGCTGAGCAAAACACTGGTGATACACTCATCTGGATCTAATGGAGCAGTCAGTTTACTAGATAAGCAAACCAGATCCAGGCAAAGAAGACCCTAACCAGCAAAGTTTCTCAAACTTACATCAATAATTCATTCAACAAACATGCAAGGCACTCAATGCATACTGACTTCAATGTACTATATGTAAGGCACTTTGCTCAGTACTACGGGATGAAAAGTACTTAAATCACAGACTCTATACTGGCTCAAATTTTTAATAAAAGGCATATGACATATACTACTAAAAAGGCAAATATGTCATGTATCAATTTATATTTCACTTTGATTCAGAAAATGTTTAAGGTAGCTTACACAAATTCACATTGGGTAAAACATAAAATGATGAAGGGAAAAAAGAGAAAATGAGATTAGAAAGACAAAATAAAGAAAAAGTAAGAAGTCTGTAATTAAAATGAGAACATTAAGACTTTTAATATTTTTTTCCAGAGTTGGGCAAATGTACAATGTAAAGAAAATAGAATACTATGAGTCTGAAGGAACAACAGACCTCATCCAGCCAGGTCAGTTAGGGAAGGCTGGCACTCAAAAGAGCATGCAGAGCCACTGCTGACTGAGAATGCTGACTACTTTTTTAAATAACAAAGCAAAATTGTACACTGTTACCCTAAAAAAACGGTTTATACCAGAGGCTTTTCTAGACAACTCCCAAACAGAACTGATCATCTCCCACATGTACCCTTTAGTACTTTATGTAACTATTCTTCCAGGTTTTTTCACTTTCTTTGTAACGCCAAAGCTTAGACCAATGTACCAAGTGCATAGTAGGTGCTTAATGAATGAATTAATTTAACAAACCAATTACTTTCACGGTTCCACTAACCTCTGCGGTCAATTAAAAGTTCTTCCCCCTTTTACAGTTTTAGAAATGCCCAGGAGACACAGAATAGATTAAAACAGTGGTACCTCATTAGCGTTCAGTGGTAGTATCCTAGGAGGGTACTATATATAATAACCCAAAGATGAGCCCAGGGGCTCAAGGGAAGGAAAGTAAAGACTGACAACAATTGGTTGAAACATATCTGGAATTATTCCTCTTACCTAGGATCCATTTTGGATGTAAAGAAAAGCAAATGTTTAAAATCTCAATTTCATCATAATGAGAGTCAGGAACTTCAATCATGACCTTATAGATAAAGAAACAAAATGGCAGAACAAAGGTATGGTTTTCATCATTTCCTCAACAAACCTGAGCCTCAGAAAAGCCCCAGCCTGGCACACAGAAGTCTCATAACCTAGGGCTTTGCTCTTCCACAACCCCAAGAGCACTAGACTTTTTCAGAAATGGTCACAGAATCATAAACTTTTATGTGTGCGGTTACAAGAAGTTTTTGCTTGATAAATACAGTAAAAAGATAAATTACTGGCCATATAAAAAGAGAAATTTAGCCATAATGCCAAAGTAGTC
>NW_011439680.1:0-1746 GCF_000754665.1 Bison bison bison | reverse complement strand
CTTTACTGTCTGAGCCACCAGGGAAGCCCAAGAATACTGGAGTGGGTAGCCTATCCCTTCTCCATGGGATCTTCCAGACCCAGGAATTGAACCAGGGTCTCCTTCATTGCAGGCAGATTCTATACCAGCTGAGCTACCAGGGAAGCTTTTAAGATTTCCTTCCCAATTAGATCATCACAGAGCATTGAGCAGAAGCAACTCTAGGGTTGTATTTTTTATTACTGAATTGCTCTGGCTATCAAGAATTTCATTTTTGAAATTAAAAATGAAAAATTTTAAATTTTGCTACATTTATGTCTTCCCCCAATTATTATCTTCATCAAATCTTTATCCTGCACAATACTCCTTCACTGACTACTGATTCCAGCTCAGTGTCCTTAAACTGCCCTTGAAATCTTTTTAATTTGCAATCTCTCTCTCTCTTTTCAAATTCAGCCTTACTACATTTCTTTTGAACTCTTCAGAGTTTTAATGGAGGGTGATGAACTCTTAGTGTTTATGCCTGACTTGAATAGTTCAAAATCTTTTGTGCAGCTACTCCACTTTTTAACAAATGTGTCCTCTTCATATTGTGAATTATTTATTACTTTTGTATAGGACTCTTCCTTCTGAAGAACTTATTTGCTTCATAATAATATTTTATGTACGATAAACATGAACATTTTTAGCAGTAGTATTTCGGGGAATGTTCAGGTAAGGAAAATCTGATTTATTTGTTCATAGAAACAGTACTCACAGAAATCCTGTTAGTTTAGAATAAAAAGACTGAATGACCACTTGCAATGCATGAATCTAATTTAAAAAAGGAGACTAATGTACTCTCTTGTGACAACTGGGGATATTTGAATAAGGTTTAAAGACTAGATATGAATTTTTGTCAGTTATTATAGGTGTCATAATGGTGTTTTAACTTTGTCATGATTCTTATTCTTAGGAGTTACATGATGAAGAAAGTATAGGTGAGGTGTCATTATGTCTATAACTTACCATAAAGTAACATCAAAACATGTATTTGCATAGATAAATGACAGATAAACAAATATGACAAAATACTACAATTACTGAAGCTGGTTTGAGGGCACATTTTTCATACTGTGAAAATTTTATAAACAAAACTGAAACCAAACAAAGGACTATTATACTAAGAAGATGCTCTAAAGCAGTAATACCCAAATGTTTCTCTCCTATTTGTTGGATAATATAATTTTGGAATGTAGGAACTCTATGACAGAGATGAGAAGATGTGTATTAGGAGGCATTTCTAGGACTTGTAACACTATCCCTTTCAATGCCACTTATATAATTTCTGATACACATCAATATTAATCTTTTTCATAGTGTTTAGCTTCTCTTTTTCTTATAACTCTATCTTAATTTACAATCTTCCTGAATAGCTAACTTTAATTCAAGGTGAAGTTCAGTGTGATTTGATGCCATGTTTTTCTAAACTAATGTTCCAGTTTTTCATGGTAATCCCGCATGGGGCAGTGTAGAAGGAAAATAATATTTATTTGGTGCCAGTTCAAAATATTTAACTCAGACTTATAGACAAAAGTATCAATTATTTTAAATTATTAAGATCTAGTGTTATAGCTATGAAAATTGATGCTTATTCATTTGTTCTTTTTTTTTTATTAAGTATTTGAGTTGGATACTATGATAGAAACTTAACATAAAAGGATTAATAAGGCATCATCTCTGTTCTCAAGAGACATAATATAGTGGGTGATACAAAGGAGAGAATGG
>NW_011439679.1:0-1746 GCF_000754665.1 Bison bison bison | reverse complement strand
GACTCTGTGCAACCCTATGGACAGCAGCCCACCAGGCTCCTCCATCCACAGGATTCTCTAGGCAAGAATACTGGAGTGGGTTGCCATTTCCTTCTCCTTACTTAGCTTATGACCCCTGAAAAGATGGTATCCAAAGGTAGCCCAAAGTAAGTGTATTGGAAAATCTTCCACCTTGATGAGACTATGATGAAGTGTCCAATCTCATTATATGTTTAAAAAATATATACTCGTCATGCTTGGTGGTTCAATGGTGACAGATTGCAGGGCACTGAATTAAAGTGTCCACTTTCTGGGAAATGACTTTGCAGTGTTTCCCGGTGAAGAGATAGTTGTGACTGAAGGAGATCTCCAGGTGACAACCCTTCTTGCCTGTTTCTTCAGCATCTTGCCCACCAGGAGAGTGAAGGCAAGGTCTAACTCTGGTAGTAACTTCTTTGCATGCTTGTGTAATTAATTAAAGGCTGTAGGTATATGACAGCCTCTGAATTCAGCTTAATAGTCTTAATTATGTAGGAAAATAATACGCTGTGTGAATTAGTACACACCAGACATGACATAATTACCAGGGCAGGGTGGACAGTGTTTTGTTGAAGTGCTACTTTGAATGAGTCATTTCAATTGCTGAAAATGTATTTTTTGTATGTGAGAGCTAAGGTACTAAATTGTTCTTTCAGAAACCTGGTTCCAATTGCTTTAAAATGCCAGGTAGGTGGAAAATAATAAATTCTGTGTCTTCGGAGATAAGAACTGCATTTTGTATTATACTGCTGAGCATGACAATCACTGTAATTTTGGAAGGTTGTTATTATTGTATGAACAAACTTTTTTGGTATTATTAGTGTTTATTTTAATTCAGGGACATATTCTGTACTAGATGTTTAATGAAAATGGCCTTGTATTAAAATGTTTTACCTGCTGTTTGCTGAAAGACATAGTAAAATTAGAAATGAGAAAGACATCTTATGTCACCTAGCCCATCCCAGGCAGCGTAGAGAAAAAGATTGTATTATAAAGCAGCTTTGCTAGAGGAGCCAAAAATAGACCTTACTCTTTGCATTTCTCACTGAGTAAATGGGATCGTTTGTGTCAATTCAGAAGGAAAACTGTATTCTTAAAAATGTTTAGAAAGATAGGTACCAATTTATCGACAAATTTATTGACTGGGGTCCCACATTTGAAAGTTTTAAGGTCAGAAAAAAAATTTTAATTTCTCAAACTGATTGTGCTGAATTAAACAATCATTTAGAGTTTCCCTGCTCGCTTATTCAATTATCTGTGCAAGTACTTCTGCAGTGGAAACACCGTGAAGAATGTTTTTCTTTCACTCTAAAATGTAATAAAATGGTGGATGGGTTTGAATATTATTACTTCTTTTTTCCTGTCTGAGTTTTCCAAAGGTACATAGGAGTAAGAAAAAGCAAAAATGTACGTAAAAGCAGAAAGAAGCAGATGAAACCAAGAGGCTTAGATAATTGACACCAGATATGAGCCCTCAGCCTTCAAGTGTTGAAGCGACACTGTGGTGATAAAGTTGAATTACCCCTTTGCAAAGTTGTGAAGTGGTCCTGGTTGTCCCATTTTTTGGTTTCGGACACATTTCTATCCTTTCCTCCACTCTTTCGCTCCCCTGTTAATGCCACCACTCCCACTTTCCTTCCCCCAGGACCCAAGAACCTCTACCAAAATTGGGAAAACTACTGTCTGCATGGTCCCAGCAGGTGGCTGTCCCATGCCAGGTCCAGGGTG
>NW_011439678.1:0-1747 GCF_000754665.1 Bison bison bison | reverse complement strand
TCCTTAAACCGATCATCTGATTTTGTAGCTTCAATGAGTATCTCTGAGTATGAGCCCTCTGAGTCACTGCCATCTTCAACCCCTGCTACACCAAAACTCCCACTTGTACACTGAACCATTAAACCCAACCAAATGCACACAACAGTTCCCTACCCCAATTCCTCAATGTCCCTCTAATGTCTCCAGACCTCTAGGATCAAAATGATGAAGTCATTCTGGCACCTGCCTCTTTTTTTAGTCACCCTATTAATCAAGTTTGATTACATCCTCCTCTATCTTAGAAATTCTGTCTGTGGCAAGGGAGGATCTGAAGCTCCAAGCAAAGCTATATGCACCTTTTTTTCAGCTGAAAAGTGAACACAGCTTTCATCAGCTTCTCAAAAGGTTCACGACTCAATGGATTAATAAGATGCTTTATGGTACTTATTCTTATATCATCCTATGATTTTATTCATTCTCATTTCCTTCTACCCTAAAATATGGCCATTGGATTAGTGTTAACAGGTTCCTTCTCGGTCTCCATTTTTTGGGCCATGCTGTGCAACTTACAGGATCTCAGATCCCCAACCTGAGATCGAACCCAGGTCCCCGCAATGAAAACACCAAGTCCCAATCACTGGACCACCAGAGAATTCTCCCTTCCTGATCTTGATAACAATTCCTTCCTTCCTTCAATGTGTCCTACACACAACGGACAGAATTCTCTTTCCTTGGTTTATGCGTGGCAAGCAGCATCCGCTACCCGCGGCGTCAAGTACCCAGCCTGGTATGTGACAGAGTATCCACTGAACATGCCACGTAATGCCTACCCAGCCAGATTTCATCTCTCTCTGTTCACTAGCAGACCAAATGCAGAAACCTGGTCTGGAGGAAGGCAGTGTAGAGTGCAGGAAAGGTAGGCTGAGTGTTAGCTTTGCCACCTATCAGCTCAGTAACCTTAGAGTCTGATATCATTCTGGAATCTCTGTTTATTGAAAACTGGGAATATCTGCATACTGCCTACACCTTGCAGGTGATTTGAAAAAACTTTTGAGTGCTAAACCCACCTAAGGCCTTTGTCAGCCAGGATTCCTTCTGGTCTCAGTTTTTGGCTGATTTGTGTAACTATTGCCTGGAATGCCCACCCTCCTCCTTTCTACAACTCAGATCTCATCCACATATTCAGGCTTTTCACAGCTTTCTCTGCTCTGCCCCCTGTTCAATTTCTGCCTTCACAAAATACTGTGGTGTTTATTGAGATTTCATCGTTAAGTCCTTCAGAATAGACAAAGTAATTTCTGCTCTTGGCTGTTATTTCAAGGACTAGTAGAGTGCCTTGATCAGGACACATGGTAAATATGGTCACCATGCAGTCAGCATTCACTACCACAACTAGCCAAGAAAGAAGGGCTTTCATTATGTTCATTTTCCAAACGAGGAAACTCAGGATTAGAAAAAGGTTCAGATCACCCCCAGGTAATGACCCCAAAGTTCAAATTCTCTAGGCATTAAGTATACGGGCTTCCCTGGTGGCTCAGTGTAAAGGCTCTGTCTGCAATGCAAGAGACATGGGCTTGCTCCCTGGGTCAGAAAGAGTCCCTGAAGAAGGGAATGGCAACCCACTCCAGTATTCTTGCCTGGGAAATCTCATGGACAAAGGAGCCTGGTGGACTGCAGTCAGTGGGGTTGCCAGAGCTGGACAAGACTTAGCAACTAAACCACCACCATCACCACCAGGCTCCTTTGTCCATGAGATTTCCCAGGCAAG
>NW_011439677.1:0-1748 GCF_000754665.1 Bison bison bison | reverse complement strand
GCCAGGCACCTGAGATTCTGTACTGGGGAAGGGCTGGTGCCACCTTCAACTGTGACAACAAGCAAGGATGGAACAGGGGAGGGGGAGAGGAAGTGAGAATGATGCCAATAGCTGTGTTGGAGGCAAGGCTGGGAGTTGCAGGGAATCGTATTAATTGCTCAGATTTCTCAGTGGGGTGGGCGGTCTTCAGCTGAGAATTAAGGATCAGGGATTGAGTGGAGTGGGGGTGGAGGGTGGGATTTGGAAGTGAAGGGTCAACTAATAATTAATTACTAAAGGGGAGAGAGGGACCCTACCAAAAGTCAGGGAGCAGGATCAACAGGGCCCCAGATCATCAATCCAGGGTGGGGATGATTCAGTCCAGAGACACTGAGGGTGGCTTTGGTCCAGGGCTTGTGCCGGATGGGGGCTGTAGGAGGCTGAGGTGCAGGGAGAGGTGAGAGTGGCTCAGAGCATCACCTCTGGGGCTGAGGCTGGGAGGGGGAGGGGAGAGCGGCCAGGAAGAAACAGAAGGGCGGGGAGAACGTGGAGGCAAAGACCTGGGGGCTCTCTGGGGTAAGTGTCTGGGGAGAGAGTGTACAGCTGGAGGAGGAAAAGGCCAAGGTCAGAGAGGGAGGTGGGAAGTGAAAGGTTTCCAAGGAGGACAGTTCTAGGGATAACATTTTGAATGTGGCTATGGGGGGGCAAAGAGGCCATCAGTGTTAAAGAATTCTAGGAATGGATGGGTTGGGTGTGGGATGGGGTGTCTACACAGGCATGAGGGTGGGGAGACACTGGAGGCAGCCCCAGGGTCTCCGGTAAATGGTGGTGGGTGTGACCAGGAAGTTGGATGATAGTGGGGGGTGGGGCAGTACAGCTAGGTGGTGGGTCTTCCACAGGGTGAGGTGGGGACTCTGTCACAGGACAGCTGTGGCCTTTTCTGACATGGGGCTTGGAAGGGGACCAGATGCTAGTGGGAGGTTCTGGGAAAGAGAAAACCAAGCAGATTGGAGGAGATTGGAAAAAGGTAGGTTGCCTCTTAGTCAGTGGTTAAGGACTGGACTTATGTATTAAAAATCAAAACGAGGAGTTATGCATGTTTCAAACAGAGAGAATATGAGCTCCTTGAGGACAGCGATGTTGGCTTTGTTTACTACTGTGTCCCCAGAGCCTAAAACGGTGCCTGGCACATAACAGGTCCTCACTGAATGTTTGTTGAATGAATGAATACAAGAAAGTGTGCAGAAAAAGCACGTAGTACCCACCTCCAGGATGTGAATGCTGATCACATTTGCTTTAGTTCTGGCTCTTTCTTTTTAAGAAATAAAAAGTGTGTCCAGTAAATGCCTCTCCCCTTTTCCTCATTTCCACTGCTGTCCCTGCCCACGGGTGACCCGTGGCTGGAGTTGATGATACCATGCCCCTGAATATTTGCCCATCTTGACTACATATGTATTTAGATGTAAACTACGTGCCCCTGTTATATGTGTTTTTAAACTTTACATAATGGAATGATAGTGGAAGCAGCGATGGTTTTTGAGATTTCTAGTTCATATAAGTGATATAGTTACTGACATGCATAGAGACATAGATTCATTTGGACTGTTGTGTTATACTCCAATATGTGAACAGAGCCCAGTGTATTCGTTTTCTGGTTCCCCTACTGAGAGACAGGTACACTGTTGCTGACTTGTTGCTGTTAAGCACAGTGCGGCAGTGAACATCCTTACATCCCTCTGCTTCTACACGTGAGTTAGAGTTTCTCTAGG
>NW_011439676.1:0-1748 GCF_000754665.1 Bison bison bison | reverse complement strand
GGATTTTCCAGGCAAGAGTACTGGAGTGGGGTGCCATGCCATTCAGAGGATCTTCCCGACCCAGGGATCGAACCTAGGTCTCCCACATTGCAGGCAGATTCTTCACTGTCTGAGCTACTAGGGGAGCATAATAAATTATAATAAGCTATAATTCATATGTAAATTTTCAGATCACAGCCTATGCTTTTTTTCTAGGAATCGCAACAAAAAATAGGATTCTTGTTTTCTTTTTTTCCTTAAAGATAATAATGAGAGCTTATTGATCACAAAACTTTAATTTAGAAGTCTGCATATAAAAATGAAGATTCAAATTTCACATTGTTTCCTCTTTTAAGATCAGCATGTTCTGTTTTTGTTTTCTTTTGCTTGTTTATCATTAATACTTGACCTAGTTCAGAAATAACTTTGTGGGACATACACTTAAGAATTACTGTTGTATCATTAGAATGTGGAATAAACACACTAGGCCCTAGGCTAATGTGGCTGAGTTTCCTGGCAGCCATAACAAAAACGTAAATAGGGTGGGGATTTTTAGTTCTAACTATCTGATGAAAAAAAAATTTGTGTATATGTATATATTCCAGTTTTGCCAAGCAGGCTTTCCTTCATACCAAATAAAGATTATAACATAGCTCTTTCTCTCTTTCTCCAGTTTTATTGAAGAGTGAGAGAAGCCTAGCTTGAAGAGTCAGGAAATAGACTAGTACCAGCTCTACTACGGTTTAGCTGTGTGGGTTTGGCATAGGTTAGTTTAATTAACTTTTTGAGCCCTGGTTTGCTCATCTTCTAATGTCTTTCAGGTATAAATTTGGGTCACATTACTATACCTTCTAACTTTTATAACATCAATTTGGCAGAGTACTCAAAGATTGAGTTTCAAGAAGGAAAATAAAAACAAGTAAAATATTTCCTCCATTAGATGGAAAGATTTTTGGTATTCTCCAAAATTCAAATACGTACACATTTTATGGTAGGACAAATGCCTATTTGTGGAACCAGATAGCCAAAAAAAATTCAAGTGAGATATTACTAATGAGTTCTACTTAGCCATGTTATTTTATATATCCCTGTATGACTAATTAAAAACTGTTTCAATAATTTATGTAAGCATAAGTACCAGATATTAACTGGTATAATTTCGGTGCTCTTTAATAAAACAAATCTCTAGTGGAACATAGACCTTGCTAATGATGAGCATAAAATAGATGGAGGCTGTGTTGATGGTTACTTAAAAAGTTTATTTATGATTGCATTACAATAACTCATAAGAACTGCATATTTCAAACATTTTATATATGTCTTAATATTTAAAACACCAAGTCTTATTATATATTGTCCTCACCTAGTGCACATCCGTACAACTTCTTTATGATCGGATCTGTCGTATAAGAAGATCCTTCTGATATGGAAAAGTTAGCGTGTTTATATCAAACATCAGTGTTCACCCTTGAGAATGTCCTCATGGGATGGACTGTGTTCCCCCAGCTCTTTCCTCTCTTTCTTTCTCCTCAGCCTTCCCAGCACCTGCTGATATGCCAGCTTCTAGAGAGGCATGCATATAACCACATCTTCATTCTTGAGTTTAAAGTTTATCTTTAATAAAATAAAGAGAACAGTCCTAGAGGGTCTCAAATCCAGATGGGCTCAAAGACCACACCTGTAAGACAAATGCATGCTGCTGCTGCTGCTAAGTCACTTTAGTCGTGTCCAACTCTGTGCGACCCCATAGACGGCAGCCCACCAGGCTC
>NW_011439675.1:0-1750 GCF_000754665.1 Bison bison bison | reverse complement strand
CATATTATCTCCCTCTCCACGGGAAAAGCAGATGCGTACTTTTCGACCACCTTAAGAGAAGAAATGCCAAAGGGAACAGCAATTTTTTCCTCCTCTGTGATGTTCATTATGTGAAACCCACACAGAAACCTTTTAAAACTAGTCTTTGGCAAAAAGAGTGGAAAATGAATATAGGCTTGATTTTGCAAAATGAATTTTTTTTTTTTTTTGCTTAAGATGAATCATAGCACAAACCTTCAAAACATATTTCTGCCCTAATTTGCTGAAAGTCATTAATAAAACTGCATTGAGTTCACAGAGTGCTAGAGACTGCATATGAGCCAGATATTTCAGAGTCAAAGCTCACAGAAAGTACATGAGATTCTGTGCCTTAAAGATGAATGAGGGACACATGGAAGATCTTGAAGTAGTAGTTTATTTAAAGTACAGCGAATTCCATGAAAAGATTTCTAACCAGCAGTTGGTGCCCAAGTTTCAATATAAATGGCAGACCACCACTAAGCTAGTGACAATGATAAACAGTATCCAGGTTTATCTGCAGATTTATCTTTATCCATGAATTCCAAACAAAATGGAGAGTTTAAAAAGAAGGAAAACCCCCCAAACTTCAATCATCACATAAAAACAGCAGAGAAAAATTTGTTACCTATAGACTGATGTTTTTAAATGATCATCTATGCTGTGCTAAGCAGAGATAGTATTAGCAAATGTGAAAAATTATTATGGAAAATTTGAGCTTTATATACCGATTTGAGAAAAATGGTGCTGAGTTACTTAGTAAAGACCTTAAGTAGTTTTGTATGCATTGTTGTTATTGTATGTTCTGGGTTGTGGGTTCAAGCCTGTGAGTGTTTATAGCATGTTGTGGAAACACAAAGGAGCAAAATAATTGTTTCAAAAAGAAGAGTATAATTATTTTAATGTTAAAAACTAAATTGCTGTCAGGGAGTTTCTTTAACTTGTCACTTAGTCACTACTTAGGCACCTGGTAATGAGTCACCGGAAGCTGTTTCGATTTATCATTTCTAGTCCCCACATTTGAGGAGAAAACAGTGTTTAAACTTGTCCCTTATATTCTCAAACCTCTAGATGCGAAGGCTTCCTGGACATTTCAGGCCCTCCTAATGTAATGTGAGTCTGTATACTCAGGATGTAGGGAAGGGCTAAGGGAACATTGTTAATTTGAGAGGGTACAATGGTGTAGTCCTGCATTTAAATTATTTCTAACTTTCCACCAGAAGTTGTATTCATGTTTTGGAAAATTAGTACTTAGCCAAGCTCCGAGCAAGAAAGCATTTTATTTAGTAATAGTTCAAATAATGCAGTAAAAATGTCTCTCTGTGCATTTGAACTGGCCCTGGTGGCCTGATTCAGTATTTTGCCCATTTTCTTGGCTTTTCAAGCTTCACACACACAAAAAGAAATTGTACAAAACACTTAGCACTATTTTTTCCATAGCTGGTAATGGGGCTTTCACAGCACAAAGGCAAGGAAAAATTATCTGGAAAGGTGAACAGGTTTTAAGAAAAACTAGAAAATTCTCCTCATACATTTTAGACTCAGCTTTCTGCCCCTTTCCTGTGATTTAAATCTAGTCACTAGAACGCCTGCAAGAAATTCTGAATATAATCATACAAACTGACCCACAAAAACAAGTTCCATAGAGAATGGTGTTAAAAGAAAGACAGCTATTACTGACAGGGTTTTATGTGTGTGTGTACTTCTGTATATAATCTCTCTCTCTCTCTCT
>NW_011439674.1:0-1751 GCF_000754665.1 Bison bison bison | reverse complement strand
GTTGCTGGCATACTGAGTGCAGCATTTTCACAACATCATCTTTTAGGATTTGAAATAGCTCAGCTGGAATTCCATCACCTCCACCAGCTTTGTTCTTAGTAATGCTTCCTAAGGCCCACTTCACTTCATACTCTAGGATGTCTGATTCTAGTGAGTGACGATATCATCATGGTTATCTGGGTCATTAAGACCTTTTTTGTACAGTTCTTCTGTCTATTCTTGTCACCTCTTCTTAATATCTTCTGTTTCTGTTAAGTCCATCAGGGTTAAATAATCTAATATAAAAAAGTCATGTATTACAAAGGAAAACAAAAATATTATGAAAATCAATGGTCTGATTTTTAGAAATATTATAGATGGTTAATTACATAATTAAGCAAGGTAGAGGAAGGCAGCATTACATGAAGCAATTGCTGGCAAGATTCTTTACTTCTCTCATTCATTCAACAGATATTTATTTAGAACCTACCAAATGTATAGGACAACCCAGGTGGCTCAGTGGTAAAGAATCTGCCTGAAATGTGGGAGATGTAGGTTTGACCCCTGGGTTGGGGAAGATCCTCTGGAGAAGGAAATGGCAACCCACTCCAGTAGTCTTGCCTGAAAAATTCCATGAACAGAGGAGCCTGATGGGCTACAGTCCATGGGGTCACAAAATAGTCAGACACAAGTTAGCGACTAAACCACATCAAATGTATATTACTACACTAGATACTAAAAAGGATAAAAATGATATCCCACTTGTTCTCTAACAACTTATTATAATATAGTTGAAAAAACATGGGAAACTTTTATGTAAAAGTTAAATAGGACAAACTATAACATTATTACGTACTAAAGAACTGATGGAATCAACATGATATAGAAGTATAAAAGAAAGAAACATTAGTGTGATTTAGGATGATCAGAAAAGGCTTCCATTATAGAAGGGTCTTCAGCTGAACTGAAGGTATACAACAAACAGAGGAAATGGAGAAATTAAAAAATTGGGAAGCGGAAGTCTACATAACAATATAGAATAAATACATGAAAAACACAGGCAATATTTGTTCTGAAGTCAGTAAACACTGTATCAAACTACTTGGAGTAAGAAATTTAAGTGAGGAAGTAGTAGGGATAAATATAGAGATTTTACAGGGCCAAAACATACAGATATCTTGAATTCTTCCCAGCTATTCTCGACAACATTTCCTTTTTTTTTCTCTCTGTATATCTGCTCTGTCTAGTAGCTTTGGTATCTGTTATGTTACACTAGATGACCTTCATCATTTCATGGAAACTCAAAGGCATTAAGAACAAAATTTCTGCACTTTGGACTACTAGTTCCCAGATGACTAGCATTTCATAAAAGTAGCTGTTGAAACTTCAGATATTATTTTAAAAAGTCAAAAATATCCAAACAGTTACCTACAATAAAGTTATTCAAGCTGGGTAAAATGTCAGGTTACTTTGTTTGGGGCTGAATTCTATTAACCTAGAGTGGTTATCTCAGGCTGATAAGAAACTCTCATTGGAAATAATGAACGTCTAATAAACAGTAAACAATAAGGTTCTAACATTTTATTATTTAATATACACAACTTATTTGGTGGATAAAAAGTCTTTTGAAGCATAGTGTCCATAGAATAAAAATAACAAGGATCACTAGTGGTAGAGAGGGAGAAGGCAATGGCACCCCACTCCAGTACTCTTGCCTGGAAAATCCCATGGATGGAGGAGCCTGGTAGGCTGCAGTCCATGGGGTCGCTAAG
>NW_011439673.1:0-1751 GCF_000754665.1 Bison bison bison | reverse complement strand
TTTTTTTTTTTTTTTTTGGCAGTGAGGAATGTGGAACCTTCCTTCCCTGCCCAGGGATTGAGCCCACACCCCCTGCAGTGGGAGGTGTAGTCTTAACCACTGGACCACCAGAGAGGTCCCATGGTTTCCTTTTCAGATTCATCACAAATTGCAACTTTTAGAGTCCATTTGGTGGTTTGCTGTGTCCATCAGAAGGTAACAGGAGCATCTGTTCTGTGCACTGTGGCATGTCCACAGTGGTGGGTACTTAGAAAACTCTGCACATAAATCTCTTGACAAACTGACTGACCGAGAATAAATGAATGAAATAAAATGGATGGAAAACTTGGTGGTTTAGGAACACACATCCCCTACCTCGGGCTCTGTGAAAAGCAGAGCCGTTTCCAGGAGGGGTTTGGGATGCGAGGACAACAGGAGGTGAACCTGACCTGGCAGGGATGGTCAGCGGCTGAAGGTTGTGGGGGAGGGGGCAGGTCATACTAGATGCTTCTGGAACTGTAATGTGCACAGAGATCACCTTGTTAAAATGCAGATTCTGATGCAGTGGGTCTAGAGGAAGGGCCTAAGATTCAGCTTTTCTCACCAGCTCTCAGGCAATGCTGATGTTGTTGGGGCCCGGGATCACACTCAGAGAAGCAGGATCTTGACTGCTGGTTCCCAAGCCTGGCTGCACACAGAACCACCTGGAGCGGCTTTAACGATACCTAGAGATACTGATGTGATTGGTCTGGGGCATAGCCCAGACACTGAGGTTTTCTTAAAACCACGTGATGCTCAAGTACAGACAGGTTTGAGGACCCCTGTTCTGGGTGGTGTTTTACTTTATAAAGAATTGCAGGAAAGTAAGTTGTTCCATCACAATTCTTTTCAGGAAAAGCACTGCATTTTTATGGAAACAGAAACTTCCTTGACAAGCGTGACTGTGACAAACGTTTAAAGGCAGAGTTGGGGCTGCTGCTTGCCCAAGAGAGAGGGGGTGGGTCAGAAACAGATGTGAGTGCGCGGGCCCCAGAGACGGAGGAAGACCTTGGGCTTCTTCCCCTCAGTCTTCAGAACAGTTACTCAGTAGAGGGATGCTGGAAAAGAATGGTGTTTATTTTAGAGGATGCCAGTGAAGGCAGTGGCTCCCGGGCTTACCTGCACAAGTGGGATCATTTGTGGAATCTTTAAAACATTCCAGATGAATTCACCATCGGGGTAGGACATAGGCACTAGAAACTTCTGAAGTTCACCATGGGGTTTCAACACACAGACATGTTTGGGAACCACTGGGTTCAGGTATTAAGCCTCTAGCAGCCCAGGTGGACGAATGCAGAATGCATAGACGTGGAGGAACCAGTGTGAGTCAGCTCTGGGGGATTCCCCAAATGCAGGGGGTGTCCTGGATTTTTTGGAGAGTTTGTGAAATCAGGGCTTTAAATCAAATGATCCAGAACCCCAAGGCCAGGAATCCCCAGCCAACAATCAAGTGATACCACCGGGAGGGAGGCCCATCATTTGAGAGCAGAACTGCTTCTGTGAGCCTCAGTTTCCTTTTCTGTAAAATGGGAAGAATACCAGTGACTTAGAAACGTTTTTGAGGAACAAAGGAGAAAGTTATGGAAGATGTGCTCTATGATATGCTGGATAAAGAGGAATATCCATATGGCTCTTTTAACATGGTTTGCTATTTTACAGTGCATGACTTTTGATAGAAAAGCCTAATAGAAGAATAATTTGTTCCTCAAAAACGTTTCTAAGTCACTGGTATT
>NW_011439672.1:0-1751 GCF_000754665.1 Bison bison bison | reverse complement strand
TCCATGGGATTTTCCATGCAAGTGTACTGGAGTGGGGTGCCAGTACCTTCTCCGAGACGACTAACTCTAGTTTACAGGAAATCCAAGAAGCAAATAGGAGATAGGCCCACATGTTTGAGGGGTGTTGCAGTTATTTAAACAATATGCTTCAAAACAGGAATGCTTATTTTTATTTTTTGATTTTTCAGCTGGTAATTTTGATGGATTATGAGAACAGAAGCTAGATGTAATAAGGGGTCTGAACAAAACCAGATTTGTTGTTGTTGGTTTAAAAAAAAAAAAAAAAAGGAAATGGGATATAAAGTAACTCACTTATCCCCAAATCGAGTCTCTAAGAAGCCATCTTATCTTCCACAAATCCAGCCTCATAAACAATTTCTAATATCTGTGTTAGCATTTTCTCTCTCAAGGGGAAATATAAAAATTATTCCACTGAAATTCTGAAAACCTATATTAACAGATGTTAAATTGGAAGAATATTTTTGCCAAGACTCTTCAGCGGGATGTGTGCCCACAGAAAATAGAAAAATGAAAGAAATAATTAAAAGTTCTCCAAGGGTTGGATTACAAAGCAACAGAAATGCAAAACTGTGGAAGAAGTGGGAAAGGAGGAAATGAGGAAGAAATAACTGTTAATGTGTCATAATCAGCACATACTACAGCAGTACATTATATATATATCAAAACTTTTAAAAAATATGTATTTACCTATCTGGCAGTGTTGGGTCTTGATTGTGCCATAAGGGTTCTTTTAGTTGCACCGTGTGGAATCTAGCTCCATGACCAGGGATGGAACCCAGTCCCCTTGCATTGGAACCATTGAGTCTTAACCACTGGACCACCAGGGAATTCCCTATATATAAAACTTATAATTAAGGTAACCAATTGTTATTAAAAAAATACCTACTATGCTCAAGAGACACTGATGACTTGCAGATGAGTATTAGGGTCATATGTTTAAATTTCATTTCCTTTTTAAGAGCACACTGGTTTTTTTTTTATTATTATAATGAAACAGGTCATTAAGTAACTCTGAGATATGTGACAAAATGCCGATTTACAGATTTGAAGCATTTCTTGGCGCCAAAATGTATAAACTCTCTGGTGTGGTTAACACATAACATACCAGGGAGGAATAAGCATTGCTTACTTGGTTATGCCTATTCGGTGTTTCAGAATCAGAGTCAGGTAAAGACTACCAAATAAGATGTCCATATGTTTATTCACATGTATCTACCTAGAACGTTCTTTAACTTGGGACTTCATGGAGGCTGCAAAAAGATATATGCAGCATGGCTGAGCCCTAATTCTAGAATAAGAATTATACATTATATAGGTATATAGGTACACTTATGTACAACAAACTTTAAGTTTAACAAAAGCAAATATGTCTAGAGCAGAGACACACAGTCTAGGGTAATAGCCATGAGGTCAAATATTCTGGCTGCCTCGGTCATTGTGGTATACACAGCATTCAACATCGTGCCTAACATAGGCTAGATACTCAATAAGCATTTGCTAAACGGACAAATGAAAAAATGACTGAATGAATAAATACATACTGAAAAGTTATAAGTGAGTAGTTTAGAACAACAGTAAGGCTAGAAGCACGGGTTCTCAACTTGCATGAATTTTAGTGTGATCAAGGGGACAGTTGGAGAAGGCAATGGCACCCCACTCCAGTACTCTTGCCTGGAAAATCCCATGGACGGAGGAACCTGGTAGGCTGGAGTCCATGGGGTCGCTAAGAG
>NW_011439671.1:0-1754 GCF_000754665.1 Bison bison bison | reverse complement strand
TCCAGTGAATATTCAGGATTGATTTCCTTTAGGATTGACTGGTTTGATCTCCTTGCAGTCCAAGGGACTGTCAGGAGTTCTCTCCAGTAGCACAGTTCTTCTTCATCATATAAAACAGGCCTTTTTGTTGCTTATTCTCCATCCCTTCCAGTGAACATCAGCACTTAGGATATTCCCTGTCTGCTTTATTCATGAGTTAAATAATTAATTCCGAAGACAATTGATGAGCAACTATGGCCCACAGATTTGAGAAGGCACTGAGGATGAAAAGATGAATGTATATTTAGTCAGTATGTTAGTGAATTTCTTCTCAAAGCATTAATATATAGGAACGCTGTGTAAGTGAAAACTATTAACTATTATAGAGCTGAGCTCAAAGACAAAAACAAAAAGAAAGTTATCAAATGCTATTAATGTACCAAGAATAAAGTTAATGCAGAGTGGAAATTGTGATGGGCCCAGGCTTTTCCAAAATAGATTTAAGTTTTATGGGGTTGGATCACAGGTTTTGATGCGCAAATAAGGTTGCAAGAAGAGACCCTCCATGCCTTGAAAGGCATGGAACCTCCATATAAACTCAGAAAACATGAGCTGTACTCTGCTTATTCTTCTGGAATATGGTTTTGAAATTTTCCATCTGCCCACACCTCTATTGGAACCCCACATATAGCTAGAAGATTAGAATTTTTATTCTCAATATTTGAGAGTAAATTTTGCCTCTATCAGAAGCAAACTTAAAAACTGTATGTATGCTTACATCTAAAACACAGGGTACTCCCAGAAAACACAATGCCCACTGGACATAATCATAGTATCAAAAGTTGCCAACCACATAATGAAGTAAACGTCCATGAAAGAATCAATAGATGCAACAAAGGTAAGGTAAATAGAATTCATTTATCATAGTTAACATTTTTAGAATACAATTTTTTTTGGAACAATACTTTAGTATTTATCACAATTTTAAATTTTTATCAAATTAAAAATATGTAGACCCTTAATTCTCATTCCTCTTCCTATATCTGTCTACTGACTTGCACTGAAGCTAAGTTAGAGGAATTTTATTGTTTTCTGGAATTTGAAGGGGGATTTCATGTACTCGCTTACTCGTGTCCTCAAAAGTATTTATTTAGAAGTAAGTCATAGCCAGTGCTGTGCAACATACTTGAGATACAGCATGAAATGATACCATCAGTGTGGCTCAGGAGATAAAGCCTAATGAGGCAAGAGGCTAGTAAGAGGGCAACTCTATTTCAGTGCCACAGATTAATGACAAAAATAAACACTATAGCACACAGTACTCTTGAAATAATCTAACTTTTTACAATCCTGGAGAAGTGTTAGGTTTACCATGGTTAAATTTTTGATTCAATGTATAGACACAAGAAAGAGTAAAAATCTGTCTTAATAGAAGTCACAAATCAAATTGGCTTCAAATATCTACTCTAACCAAATTTCCAGTGATTTGGCAGTATCTACACAATTCTTGGTGAAGAAAATGGTGTGCCTTAAAATTCTGTGTATCTAAGTTTACGATCGCATGAGAAATTAGTAGACAGATAACCTTACAAATAAATGAGTTTAGAAAGCATGCTATATGTTACTCAATGAAAAAGTTGACGAAGAGCACATTAGAGTTGAACAAGTTCAGTTCAGTTCAGTCACTCAGTCATGTCCAACTCTGCGACCCCATGGACCGCAGCACGCCAGGCCTCCCTGTCCATCACCAACTCCCAGAGTTTACTCAAACTCAT
>NW_011439670.1:0-1754 GCF_000754665.1 Bison bison bison | reverse complement strand
TGATAATAGAGTTATAAACACAAGTTTGTTGAAAACCATAGTTCTAATGGCTGGCTTAGGAGGGTAATACCCTTATTGGAATTTCTACAAACTTGTGTTTATAACTCTATTATCATACTAGTCCCCTTCTAGGTAAATACTTTTAGGTGCTCCAGTGAATACCTGTACCCCCACAAGACTACTCCAAACCAGGGACTATGATTTATTCATCTTTGTAACTCCATAGGCAATGATGCATAATCATAATAATGATGGTATTCAGCTTTTGTGGCACACTAAATAACCCTACACGCCTCACATTAGGCTATAGTCTTCACAAACATCTCTCATTTAATTCTCACAAAACCTATGGGGTAAAATGCTATTGTTAGCCTCAGTTTACACCTAAGAAATTCGAGCCACTCATGGGTTAAGCAACTTGTTTGAATGGGTAGTCGGACATCAGAGGCTATGCTCTTTCCCATTAAGTTACAGAAACCTCAGTGTCACAGAGTGGGCATTTACCAACAAAATAACAACATTGGTAACAGTATCACCCACACTTATTGAAAGCTCCCTCTGTACCATGAACTACTTTGATCCCTTTAACTACTTTATTTCATTTAAGTCTCAAACACACACTATAAGACAGATCCTACTATTATTCCCTTTTATGAGGAGGAAATGAAAACTTGGTAAGAAGTTAAATAATTTCAAATGAGTTCATTCAGGATAAGATAGGGATTTGAACTCAAGTGTGTCTGATTTCTGGCTCTTAATGGCTAAACAATACTGCATTTATTTGTTAATTCACCAACAGATGAATGAAAGGACAAGTGAATAAGTGAATGAATGAATGATCTTCTTAAGTCTCTCTCTATCCTTGCCTTCTTTATCAACATTCTCAGCAAGCCTGCCTGATTTATGAGAAGCTTAACACCTCTTGTAGGTTAAAGGAGGAAAAAATAGCAGTGAACTAGTTCTATCCGAGGGAGGAGGAAAGGGAAATCAACACGGAGGAAATGAGTCTCTGCAAATTTCCAAAGATTTGGAGCAGAAGCCAATTTGTTAGTTTGCAAATGAAAATGCCGTCTCCGCTTTTCACTACTCTGTTTCATGCCTTTAAAATTTAAACAGGAGGCTGAACATCTGCTATGTGTATTGGAAAATCAGAAGGGCTGCGAACACTAAACAGAAGATGTACTGGATATTTTCAAATGTTTCCAGTTGCTAAGCAACACACTTCCTGCTTTCCAGGCACCTTACTTAAGTCACCTGGGCTTCAGCTCTGAGGATGTCTTGAATTAAACTTCCAGCCATAGGCTGTGATACACAAAGTATTGAAACAGAACCACAATAGAGGGTATTTGATTTTATACCATTTTTCTGAGACTTGTTGCTAGCAGCCATCACTGTCAGTGCTGGATCAATAGCAAAAGACAGGTTAACACAGTATTTTTTTTTTTTTTAGAAACTCAGTTTTTTATACAGTAAAACTCCTTAACGCAATGAAATACCAGGAAGGGCATTTCTGAAGTAGTTTAAATATAAATTACGGAATATTTTTAAATAATAGAACTGTGTTCATTTGGTCAAGTTCAGTCATTTCAAATGAAATGACAGAATTGTGAAGTAAAAATTGAATTTTGGTGAGAGTTGAGAATTGTTTTTAATTAACACATTAACAACCAGTCTAAGCAATTCTAGTACTTGTTTACCAGTTGCCTCAGGATTTTATTTGTACTGCTCATTCAAGCAATACATGTATCTTATTC
>NW_011439669.1:0-1754 GCF_000754665.1 Bison bison bison | reverse complement strand
TCTCTCTCTCTCTCTCTCTCTCTCTCTCTCTCACACACACACACACACACACACACACACACACACATCTTTCCACAGGAACAAATAATAGTTTATAGGCAGAATAGACAAAATCCTTACAGAGAATGGACCAACCTCCCGCTATCCCTCCCTTCCTCAAGCAAGAAAGCGGAAAGACATGGTTCAACACACCCAAAATTTCCCTTCCATGGCTTTGGTTTTCATCTCTTAGGTGTTGATCCCCCAGTCTATACTTCCAGTGAAGACCTGTCTCCTGAGCTCTGGCTACATATATGTCCACCAGCTGCCTCCACACTAGCACCTCAAAGTTCAGGCAGCTAAAACCTGCTCCCTCCATCCAGTGTCCAAGACAGACACTGGGTGTCAGATGCTATGCCTCCACCAGGCACCAAGTATTCTACCTCCCAAATGTCTCTCCAGTCCACTCAGGTCTCTCCATCTCTACTACCATCATGGTCCAGGCCACTGCCCCGTGGCCTGGATGCTTGGAGCTTCTAATCAGTCTCTTTCCTCCACTGTGCTCCACCAACCACCTATTCATTCTGCAAGCAGCAGCCTGACAGATCTTTAGAAATCACACAGCTCACTACGCCACTCCATGTTTATATCTTTCAATGGCTCCCCATTCCCTTAGGTGGTGGGGCAAACTCACCATCGTGACTTACAAGGTTGTGCCCCTGACAATCTCACAAAGTCCTCCTGCATCCTTAATGGTTCATTTACCCCCTATTACATCCAGCCCTTTGTTCATTCAGTTTCTCTTACATAATTTCTCTTACACAACCAGCTGGTGATAAATATTTTCTGACTGGCTCTCTGAAGGAATGCTAAACAGAGTACTTAGCTTTTCAATACTGGTATTGCTTCACAGACTTTCCTCTGACAAGAGACATATCCTTGTGGTGCAGTGGTTCAAGACGAAGATTTTCTCCAAAGGCAAATCTAGTCACTAGGCCTTTCACACTTTAGGAGATTAGCTTTTGAAACAAAATGGGGTCCAAGTTTTGCAAGGTGTATTGTAAATTTTAAAAGATCCTATCTTCGCACTCACTGTCTCAGCATCGCCACAAACAGGCTGTGAGCACCAGCCCAGGTAATCAGGCGCACCGGTGTGATAAGCTGGGCCCCTGCCACAAATTCCCCTTCCTCCCCCTACCCACAGTGACTGTGACCTAGTGACATTCAAATGCACCAATGAAATCCCCTTACACTGGTTGCTTGTGTACCCCATCCTGACCCCCCAGTGAAGACCCTTGTCCATGAGTCTTCACCCTCTCCTGGCTCCCTGTCGAAGTGACTGACCCACTCCCTGGGGCCCCTCTCAACCTGTAGGGACTCTGTCTTGGTGAGTGTAATCCCCACAACTCTTCTGGGTCCCTTCTTGAGGCCACACCTGACCAACCATCCCATCGAAGAACACAGCATACCAGAGCAGCACATGATACAAGGGATACCATTCCCATCCCAAGTATGCAAACTGAGTCTCTAAGAGCTTTGGCACTGTGGTATGTTGGCTCCAGCTCACCATCTTTCTATTGATAGCCCTTGCAACGTGACTGCTGCTCTTCTCAACAGGAAGCAGGGCTGTTACTCTTTCACTATCTCTCTCGGAATTCCCACCATGATATGAAACTAAGCTCAGGCTAAACCTAATGGAGGAGGCATGTGAAGGAGTGTGAAATGTGTGAAACATGACCCAACGCCCCCGCTGAGGTCATCCTCCACGAGTCAGC
>NW_011439668.1:0-1755 GCF_000754665.1 Bison bison bison | reverse complement strand
CTCACATCGGGCCTAAGAAAGTGAAAGTCGCTCAGTCCTGTCCAGCTCTTAGCGACCCCATGGACTATAGAGCCCACGGAATTCTCTAGGCCAGAATACTAGAGTGGGTAGCCTATCCCTTCTCCAGCGGGTCTTCCCGAGCCAGGGATCCCTGGGACTCCTGCCCTGTGGGCGGATTCTTTACCAACTGAGCTATGCGGGAAGCCCCAGTCCTAAGAGCTCGGTATTATCAGTCTTCCTATTTTATCAATGAAGAAACAAGTGAAGGGCTTACATGCAGAGCCAGAGGGGTTGAACACTTACCCAGTTTCACTCGCTTGGCAAGTGCCAGAGAAGGACTTAAACCCCAGTCTATCTAATTCCAAAGCCCATGTTCTTTACCACTATTCTGATCAGCTTCTTTGAAGAAGAAAGCCAATATTTGTTTAATTTTCTGTTCACCAGACTCATCTAAATGGCAAAGCAGCCCAAGCATTTCACTTTTTTAGAGAATCTTAAATGGTAGATCAGATTCCTAATAGTTTGTTTTAAATTGGCCAAAAGAAAGTCCCCTGATTTCCCGGGTCATTTGTTTAACCTCTCTGGCACTCAGACCACAGGAAGCATGTGGAGGTAGTCCTCCAGGGACTCAGCATTATCACATCAACTAGCCGGAGTTTGCAATAAAAGTTACTGTTGTATTAAACTGACTTTTTGAAAATCAGTAATTTTAGTGTTTATGTATATGCATGATTATAATATGCATATAAATATGGTAGTACTAAGTATACATAGACACAAACATATATACACTTAGTATGACTTAGACTCAGTCACATAAATAGGTCGTGGTTCTCCCACATCAGCGTGTGCTGGAATTACCTGGAGTGTCTGTTAGCCCACGACTGTTGGGCCCCACCCCAGAGTTCCTGAGGCAGGGCATCTGGGTAGGACCCAAGAAGCTGCCTTTCTAACAAGTTCCCAGGCGATGCTGACACTCCGGGTCTAGGGAGCTCCTCTGAGTGTCGGGGGGCAGAGGATCTGCCAAGGCCCTACCCTTCGGGGTAAAGAAGTACTTGCCTCAATGTTTTAAAGAAAATGGCCTTTCTTGGATTCCATGCCATGCTGTCTTTCTGCTGAGATGACAGATTGGTGTGTTCGATCCAAGAGCATGTTCACCTGAAGGACTGGGCCCACTTCATCCTGACTCTTCCATATCATGACACAGAGGGTTTCCCAAGGAACCGCTGTGGCACTTGAAGTCCCAGGGGTGGTCATTAACAGATAAAAGCCAGAGGCCAGAGAAGGCCAGTGTATCTGTCTCCTTTACATCAATAACAGGACAAGATATATTGACTCCTTTGTTACTTAATGTAATTTTAGAGATGTTTGCAAACAAGCTTAGTAGTTTTCTGTAGCTGTCCTAGGAACTGGATATTCCTTCCGCTGCTGGAAAGATCATGTGCGTTTGCTAAAAGTGTGATTGCTTTCTCAGATTTGGCCATCAAAATGCCCTGTGAAATGTTCCTTAGCCACTTGCTAGCTCAGGTCTTGTCCTGTGTACATTGCTTCCGAAAGTTTCTTGGCCTATTGGAGTAGAGGGAGTTTAGAATCAGTGTTCCCTCGGTAATATTTCCATCTAAATTAACAGGTTGAGTTCTGTGGCAGAAAATTTCAGCTATTTCTGCCAGATTTGGGCTGTCCCTGAATGACACAGCCTTGAATAGGCAGGTCAGGTCCTAGCTCCAGTTTGAAATTCTTTGTGTCTTGAGCTGT
>NW_011439667.1:0-1755 GCF_000754665.1 Bison bison bison | reverse complement strand
GAAGAAAGCTTTGCTGGGCTTGCTCCCAGGGTTTCTATAAACCACACCCCCCTCTCCTCACAATGCCTTTAATGTGGTTTAATCCTAATGGGCCTACTTTTATAAGCCTTAAAAAAAAAATCCCACAGAAAGCGTTTTATCTTCTGGATGCTTTAAAAGTTACAACGAACATTTTGTTCACGCGAGTTGGGTTTCCTTGAGGGTCTGCTCTGGGATCTAGGTTTGCCAGGCGGATATGCCAATTAGGTTTATAGATGTACAGACTATAAAGAAAATTAGCAACTGTTAAGTGCAGAATTTTACAGTCTGCCCTTAGCAGTCGATCTCAAACTGTGTGTGAAATAGCGGAGAAAATAAACGCATTTGGTCACTCTTTCTTTGTTCTCTCACTTAACCAGGGAAGCAAATCTGAATCAGAAACTTGATTTTAAAACAACCAACATATCTTAATATTGACATTTCCAAAGTCTGATCCCAGCAAGTGCCACACTCAGTGAAGTTAGTATTGAAGCAGATTTTCCTTACTGGTTGTGGGGGTGACTTTAATAGCAAAAGTAGGCTTTGGGAGCACTTAAGGGAAAGAAATTATATACATACATGCATACATATCCTTTTAGTTTTATGGAAAACGAATTTAAATGTTTCAGGTTTTATTTCCACTCAAATAATAAAATAGGAGAAAATGATGGTCATTATTTGTTTGAACACATGGAGCAGTTTTAGGCCTGAACATCTGCAGCTGTTACAAAGTATCACTGTAACAGATACTCCCTAGGTCTCTGGGCACAGAGACCACCATCTGCAGCGAACTATGCAATTCTTATGGGGCTTCCCCGCATCTTGTAATAGGATCAGGACAAAAACAGAGCAGTCCCCTTAAAGGGGAAAAGTAATAATAGGCTGCCTTGGTCATCACAGCATCAACAGCAGAGCCTTCCTTTTTAAGCCTGTCCTACTTTGCTCTGTGTACTGAGATCTCTAGGGGCTTAGAAACCCCTTAAAGACATGATGATAATTATTACAGTTGTGAGCATTAGTATATCAGTTCCAACTCTTCTAGGGGAAAAAAGAGGCAAGAAGCCTCAGGCCATGTGAGGTACACAAAGAATGCCACCCTGTCATGAAATCTACCCTCTATTACACTAAATGGCAGGAGAATTTTTGAAAATTTACATTGACTGTGACACTTGCTTTCAAAAACAAGGAAAAAGCTCTGAAGCAGTATTTTACTTTCATGTTTTTAAACATTAACTTGTGAATCAGTCAATATGCTGTATTATTGGAACATAATGCTGTGTTATTGGAGTATAAAAGCAAGCTTTGTTTGAATTTCTTAAAATCTGCCATACTGCTTCCAAAAGTTGGCAAGTTTACCTAAGAAGGTAGTATCTGGGAGAAGATATTATCCAGAATTACATGATTCATACCCCAGTCCCATTGCACAGAATGCTTTTTTCTTATAATAAATGAACTTTATTGCTGGTATTTATTTTTCTCATATTTTTATTTAAATTTTGATCTACGTACTGGATACTTCTGGATTATAACTGCACTCAGCAACTTTTTCTATAGAAGCAAATTAGATTATCATGATAATGGCATAATTATTCTGCTACCAGGTTACACTGTGCTGCTCGGAGGAAGAAAAAAATTCTAAACTTCTTTGTAGTGAGGCTTTTATAACACTAATTACCTCTTCCCCCACTCTTATCTCCCCACCCCCAAGGAAAAAAAAAAAAAAAAAAGAGTCACTAT
>NW_011439666.1:0-1755 GCF_000754665.1 Bison bison bison | reverse complement strand
CTAGCTGTGGCGTGCGGGCTTCTCGTTGCAGTAGCTTCTCTTGTTGTGAAGCACAGGTTCTAGGTGTGTTGGCTTCGGTAGTTGTGGCTCCCTCTCTGGCTCTAGAGCACAGGCTCAGTACTTGTGACACACAGACTTAGCTGCCCTGAGGCATGTGGGATCATCCTGGACCAGAGATGGAACCCATGACCCCTGATGTACCAGGTCAAAGAAACTACTGTAAATAAGTCTTTAGTAATATGGTGGTAGAATGTGGGGGGAGGGGATTCCATACTCCTACAATTATGTCTCAGTCTTTTAACAAGCGTGCATCTCTGGACTGTGAACTTCACAACTGTCTCTCATTTTTTACTTCCCCTCTTACATGTTATAGGATGATTCAAGTGAGCTGGAGTTGGGTAGTTCTGTTCTCCCATGTGGAAGGCTAAAGTGGACTGCAGTTGGGTATTTCCTTTCCCCCAGATCATTTAGGTTCTGATAATACCTCATCAGGTTAGCATCTAGTTAACTGGTTTTTCCTGTGGACAGGTTTTGTTAAGAACAAAATGAGCTGGTGTGTTTCAGAATGGCTTCTTTCCTCTTTCTCTGCCAGAAGCAAAAGGAGATTTTTCTCCAATATTTGCTGTGAAAACCTGGTCAAGCTCCTGAAGGTAAATCTCAAAAAATTGTTGCAACATCCCCCCACTCCCCCACCTCCTCTATCCCCCACCCCAGCAGTGAGTAGTTCTCCATGGAGTTTTGATTGTTTTTAATCAATTATTTTAATTGGGGGCTAATTACTTTACAATATTGTAGCGGTTTTTGCCATACATTGACATGAATCAGCCATGGATGTACATATGTCCCCCATCCTGAAACCCCCTCCCACCTCCCTCTCCATCCCATCCTTCAGGGTCTTAAATTGAGAAATATGGAGTATTTAATGGAGTTATCTACACTGAGTTTCCAGCAGTTCGTCAAGTTCAGGTTTTCCTAATCTACATTGGTTCCCTCTGCAGTTTCTGCTCATGAGTCTCTCTCTTGGTGAGCCATGACCACTTACATTTTCTGGTCTGTCCCTCCAATCTGTGGGGTCATAGTGAGCCCTGTGTCCTTCTCTGTCTTATGGATCCAAGAAATGTTGATACAGTCTGTTCAGTTTTTACTTGTTAAGATGGAGTGGTGACTTCTGAGCTCATCACGTGCAGAACTCTCTGGGTTCTATTTGACCCTGTTAAAAGAGACCCAAAGGTCTGCGGGGCATAACTTAGTTCCACGGGGTAAGTCCTCTCCGGATTCCAGATCCCAGAGGAGGAGGGTGAAACCCTGAGAGAAGAGAGTGTAGTCAGATTCAGTAAGTGGGGCCCAGTTGATCCCTTTGAGGGAGAGTAGCCAGGACTCCACATTCTTGACAGATGATAAATGATGGCTGGTTTACATCCATTTTAAGTATCTCTTCTTGGTCTCTGATAACTCTGGGGTGAAGAAGGTGGAAAGATTTTGTTTATTCAACGTGGAGAATATTGGCATTTATGTTAGTACATGAAATCTGTCTATAATTTTCCTCGGTTGTCACGTATTGGAATCAAGGTCATCACAGCCTCATAAAACGAGTTTGGGAGAATTCTTTCTTTTATTATTCTCTGGAACAGTTTGTATAAGACAGAGCTCTTGTGTTCCTTGAAGGTTTAGTAAAAGTTGTCTATAAAACTGTCTGAGTCTGATGGTGTTGATGTTGGGGTTTGTGGGAAGGCAAGGGTTATGGAAAGGTGGGGT
>NW_011439665.1:0-1757 GCF_000754665.1 Bison bison bison | reverse complement strand
GATATTGGGGAACAACCATTGCCTATTTTGCCTACTTTGAAATTTCTGCTTTTTTCAGGTTTTTCAAATTTCTTGCCTTAATCTGGGACGCAGTGAATCCGGTTTAAGAAAATTATAGTACCTGGTGCCTCTAGTGATCTTTTCTTTCTGAAATCTTTTTTTCTTTCTGCTGGTGTTCAATTTTAAAGGAAACTGAATTCTAGAAAAATAAAAAACTGTAAAAAACCCATATGCTACAGATCAGTACATATATACATGGATAAGGAAATGAAATTTTTCCTCTACAACTTTCGCCTTTAGAGGAACACACCATTAACAGTTTGATGACTATTCTTTATAGAGCATTTCTAAGCTTATTTGGTCGTATATATTCGATATTTATAAAAATGGGATCTTACTAAAAATACAGTTGTATAATTCAATACCACAAACATCTTTTCCTAACTATAAGTAGTTCCATCTCATTATTTTTATGTACTGCATGGTATTCTATTATACAGATGGGCCAACCATTTACATAATAGATGCCCTATTGATGAACATTAGATTATTTTGAAGTTTTCACTAATGCAATGTAACAATAAATACCTTTGTTTATATATCTTAGGATTTAAAACTGTTTGAATGAAAAAATAAAGCTCTTCATAAGGGTATTTACTGGAAGAACACATTAGATTTGAAAAATGGTATTTCATTAAGGAATAAAATACAGAAACAGGAGATTATTAAAACATAAGCACCAGAATTAAAGTTCTCTACTTGTATGAGCACGAAGATGTTTCAGATTAATATCACCTTAATTGGCCTCCTCGCCACAGACCCAGAGGTTCCTCTTTAGACAGTTAAATGCGCTTCTCCCCTGAAGCTAAGAGCTGCTTCCTGCCACCGATTTTACAATCCTGCTGTCACTGAGCTTTCTGGACTCGGTGCGTTAGAGTCGATGCCAGAGGTTAGACTTTGCCAGCCCAAGGATGCTCAGCATCTCTTGAAGGCCTGCGTGCCTATTTCCTCCTTGTTCCATTCAGTCAACTTCTGTCTTCTCCCCACATGCCTCCTGGGACTAATTTTGCCTTCCCAAGGAAATCGATCCTATACTGACTTTTTAAAAATGAGTTTTATGAATTATCGGACAATTGAACACATCTGGACCTTTCCCAAGACTAGCCACTGCTCACACAGGACCCCACTTACCCAGGGAAGGCTTACCTAGGCAGTTTTTATAGGCAAAACCAGTAAGGTGAGGTCTAACTATTTGCCTACTTGGTCCTACAAGTAGTGGATCATCAAGGTGAGGGGTGACTGGAGAGTTAGAGGCTCAGAGCCAAGTCACAGGCTGGGAGATCCAATTCACCCTCAAGTCATCTAAAAACCCCCAAGAACCCTCCACCCCCAGCACTGTGTGGCTTCAAAGGACTTTCATGCCCACAGCTTCACTTGGGCTCCATTACAATCTCAAGGCATTATAGTCTCTATAGTCTCAGTAGAGCTAAGCCTATGAAAGCAGTTCAGCCACAGCCATGGAAGTAGTCTGGGCTCCTGGGCTTTTATTAAGCCACGTTGTTATGCTCACAAAGGTCATAGAGAGATGAGGTGAGGAGGCCAGAAGGAGTGGCCCGTCTCTGTCTCTCTCTCACACACACACTGCAGTTACCCAAAGCCTAAGGAGTCTGCTCATTTTCTCTGTCATACACACAACACACACACACACACACACACACACACGGGCTATTACTAAACTCGCTAATGAACTCTTTCAG
>NW_011439664.1:0-1757 GCF_000754665.1 Bison bison bison | reverse complement strand
GAATATGGTATCCTTTTTTTTTTTTTTTTTAAGGCCAACGTTTATTACTGGTGAGGGATAACTTAAAGAACACTTCTGACCACTGGGATATAGGCTTATTTTCTCTCAAACATATTAATATTAAATGACATTAAAAAGAAGAAAAACTGTTTTGATTAAATAAACTGTACAATAACAAGGTTTAAATCAAAATCATAATTTAATTTTACATTTTTTTACCCAGGAAAATTTCCCCCAAAATTACATGTAACTTGAAAGGAATTTTCATAACAGCATTACCAAAGTAATAGGTTTTGCTGTAATGTTTTCACAAACATTCCTTTAAAAGTGTGGAATTAATGTTTCATGTGTTCCAAAGCAGCAGGCTAAATTACTTTATAAATGGAATATATTGAGTATATATTACAACATTTCTGGATTTTTAATTTACCAGTTTTATCTTCTGGCTAAATATCCAATTTACTCTCAGTTTTTCTGGAAAACTTTGACACATTTATTCATTTACAGATTTCAAATGTACATCTTTAGTCTTGGAAAGTAACAATTGAGCTATTTTAGTTCAATTTCTTTCAGAAGTAATTTTATTTCCAGATCCCAAAGAATTGTTAAAAGTTAGTATTTCATGAGTAGTTTATGGAATTCATTGCTTTACAGAAATATTGACAATTATACCAATGCAATGTTCTAGGAAAAGAACTTGATGATTTTGACTCACTGATGTAACACTTTGACAAGGGAAATACAGCTCCTCTATGTGAAAGGAGTCATTGATTATTCCTCCCCTTCTCTGTTTTCTTGTACATCTTTTAACTTTTATTTATGTTTATAAAGCAAAATCAAGCATCACCCCAGGGATACTGATCTGGAAGATCTAAGATATTCACTGTTTTTATAGACTAACACATGCATCATGGAGATAGGCATTAAGTCAATTCAGAGCAGATGCAATTCTCAGAGGTAAATTTCATTCAGTAAATATTTACTGAGTGGCTATTGTATGTGAGTAACTGTTCTAAGCTTTAGAGATTCAAAGACCAGACCTCAAAGATTTTAGGAAAGAGTAGTACAGACAGATAGGTAAACAGATAATTTCTGGCTTCTTTTTTTCCCCATTCTAAATACAAAACTTTTTCCATTTTCCTTTAAAATACCCTTGAGAATACAGAAAAATCAAAATCTGGCAACAACACCAAATGTTTGCTCTTGCTTTGGAGAAGTTTTCCACTAAATGAATGATAGAAAAGATTGAATTTAGAATACAGTCTTGATTACTCATTGTATGCCATATGCTTAACCAGAACAGACAAAACTAAAAGGAGACTGACGTAATGACTCCACCAATTATCTATACATAAATCCAGAGTTCAGAGCTTGCAAAGATGAAAATGAAAACAAAATTTCTTCCCTCCCAAGAAATGCATAAGAAAGAAAAACAACAGGTGGATTTCCCTCTAAAATAATATAAAAATATATTTTAAGTCTTTCAGAGCCAGAATTCTTAACTCATTCCCTGCTAGGCCCTCCTGTGATGCAAACAAACTAGTTCCCAACATGAAAAAGTGTAAACAATAGAGAACAAGAGGTTAAAAATGTGGAAGAGGATATCCTAGACAAAGTGTAAGTGTTTAAAAATGGGCCTTGTAAGTGAAGTGTTTGCCTGCCAGGAGGAACCAGAAATAGTAACATAGTAACAGAAAAGGACACATAATACTAACAGAGTGGGTTTCAGGGGACATTATAGATAAGCAGCCTCTAAG
>NW_011439663.1:0-1757 GCF_000754665.1 Bison bison bison | reverse complement strand
ATTGTAAACAGTGCTGCAGTGAACATAGTGGGGGGGGCATGTATCCTTTCAGACCATGTTTTTGTCCAGGAGTGGGATTGCAAGGTCATATGATAGCTCTATTTTTAGTTTTTTAAGGAACCTTCATACTGTTCTCCACAGAGGCTGTACCAAGGTACATTCTCACCAACAATGTAGAAGAGTTCCATTCTCTCCACACCCTCTCCAGCATTTTGCCAACTTACATACAGCCCCACTTGGAGTATGGGTTTCACTCTCAGTGTGGTGAGAATTGTGGTGTTGGAGAAGTCCCTTGGACTTTGAGGAGATCAAACCAGTCCAACTTAAAGGAAACAAGTCCTGAATATTCACTGGAAAAACTGATGCTGAGGCTGAAGCTCCAATACTTTGGCCAGCTGATTCGAAGAACTGACTCATTGGGAAAGACCCCGATACTGTGCAAGATTGAAGGCAGGAGGAGAAGGAGATGACAGAGAACAAGATGGTTGGATGGCATCACCAACTCAGTGGACATGAGTTTGAGCAAGCTCTGGAAGATGCTGAAGGACAGGGAAGCCTGGCGTGCTGCAGTTCATGGGGCTGCAAAGAGTCAGGCACGACTGAGCGACTGAACAACAACAACTCAGCCCCTGAATGAGGGCTTCATCACCCAGTGTTCTGAATAAGGTGACAAAGCAGTTTCTACTGTAAGCCAGTCCCCTGGTCTTCAAGGTGCTGAAAACACCTGGCTGGCTCTCACATCACTCACTCATTCTCCTGACTCAAGAAACGAAGAGCCAAGCATCAGGCTATCACCACTTAAAGTGTCCATTAACTTTCAACGTCCATTAGATCACTGAATCTTTACAATACTCCCCCTAGTCCCAAGACAGGGATTCCTGCCCACATTTTATACACGAGGAAACTCCAACCTTGAAATGTAAGTAATTGTGCTAGGTCACAAAGGTACAGAGACAAAAGAAGAACCCAGATCCTCTGATTTTTGGTCCAGGCCCCAGTGAATTGACTTAAAGAGCCACGTTATTAGAGGCTTTCTATGACCATTCTACCTAAAATAGTACCCTCATCACTGTAAGCCTTTGCACTGCTTTATTTTGTTTTCTAGAAGTTATTACTACCTGAAATTATATTACATGTCTACTCATTTATTGCCTATCTTCCTATTTGACTATAAGTGCCTAGCAGAGTTCCTGGCACACAGTAATGCCTTAATATGTATTATATGAATGAATAATTCTCATGCAGCCCCAATTGATCCCCTCTACACCATTTCTGCTAAGTAAGCCTAGTATACACTCAAATTCCAGTCAATGCTCATTTCATTCAGTATTTATTAACCTTCACTATATGCCAGGCATATGCTAGGTGATAAGGACAGAAAGGAATCAGAATACAATCCCTGACTCTCAAAATACAATCTAGTGGTTTGAAGCAGACAATGAAAAAGTGCACATTATTAGCAATTTTCACAGAAGAAGGCATCTAACTACTGGAAGAAGAAAAAAGGGCCTGGGAGAGCTTCACAGGGGAGGTGACATTTGACCTGAAGCTAGAAGAACAATTATCATTTCAGTCACCAGAGAAGGAGGGAGGGATATTCCAGACAAAAGGAAAAACATAAGCATAGGCTGAAAAGACATGAAAGATCTACGAATGTTGAAAGATCAGTGAGTAATTTTTTTCTTAAGTTGTGGTGATTTACAATGTTTCAGGTATATAGCAAATATATATATATATATATATATATATATATATCT
>NW_011439662.1:0-1758 GCF_000754665.1 Bison bison bison | reverse complement strand
CAGTAGAAATGAGCACAACATTGTAAAGTAACTATATTCCAATAAAAAAATGTACAGAGCTTATAGTGTCCAAGTCAGATTTAGAACTGGTTTTAATATGATACTGCAGTGTGATATCCTTGTTCACACAAGGGCTAGATTGTGAGTGTCAGACCAAGATACCATCATGTTCTTATCTCTATTTCAGGAAGTATTCTTATTAGAACCATCTCCTAGAAGAAAGCAAGTTATATTAAAAAAGATTGAAACATGACTCAGTCTTTAGTATTGCAGCATAATGAAAAACCACATATACGTACCCTGGAAAATTCAGTGAGAGTAGATAGTTAGAAAAGAAAACAGATGACCAGAAAGAGTTAGCTTTTATTCCTGGAAATAAGCACTTTTCCTAATAATATATGGATATTTTTGTCATGAAAATGTTTCATGACATTAGGTTTCAGACATTAGGTTTCTCTCAGTTGTTAAAACTATTTTGCTTGTTTTAATAGGCTTCTCTTAAATACATTTCAACGAAAGCAAAAGAAAAAGCAACAAATGTCTTACAAAATAGAAATATCCTTTTTCTCAGTGATGATTTAAAACATTCAGAAAGTATTTTCTCACAATGACCCTGATGGAATAGTCTCAGAAATATACGTTTTAAATGCTGATATGGTTCTGGTGAGTTTAATCTCAAATGGGTTGGTGTGCTCAGCCCAAGTGGTGATGTTTCAGGTTTATTCAGCTTGACAGTGCCAGTGTTTCCTTGTTGGATGTTACCTTACCAAACTGTCTATCTCCTCAATAAAATATCCTGGCTTCAAAATGAGCGGCTCCCACCGTGTGTGGGCTGGCTTCTTTGCTGGGCCCATACTACAGAAATCAGAGAACATTTGCTTCCAGCTGGTCTGCTGAGAACAAATATTTCCCCCTCTTTCTCATCTTACTCTCTGACCTTTTGAAGCATTTCAAGGGTGCAATTGTCTGACTTCCTCCTTCATTCTGCCATTACCGTTCCTCCCTGCTTGGCTTTGCACTCTTCCATCCCATGATTTCTGGATTTTATTTGCCTTTCTGTATGAATGTTCTGTTTCTTTGAATCTACTGGAAAGCCTTCTTATCATGCTCACTTAAAAGCTCTGGTGGCGTTGGACTTGGTCTTGATTGGACTCAATCCACATTTCAACTGCCAGTATCTTAGGCTTAAAATAAATGTTATTGTTCAGCTTTATGCTCTCTAAAAAATAGTAGGGCAGGGAGAAAAAGGACAAAGCTTTGTACAATTATCAAATCACAGGAAAATGTTCTTGCTGGATCACCTGGGGATATCTAGGCCAATGTGGAGTTTTTCTTCTCATTGTTTTTCATTTTTGTATGCTTTGAGTAGCAATGCTCAGAACTTTTAAATTCCCATCAAGGAGTGTTCTCATTTTGTCATACAAATTCAATGAAACCTCTTGCTTTACAGGTCTATCACCCTCATGTTCAGAGGAGCCATGAAGAAACTGAATGGATCTCAGTCCTCTGTCTTTGCTGTCTCCTCTGGAGCGTTCATCACACACTGGTGACTCTCTTCCTAGCAGTTAAATACTGACTTTAAGAAAAAGAATATCACCCCAGGGCCCAGAGAAGAAACATTACCCTGGGCTAATCTGTCCACTATTTGAATTGCAAGAACAAAACTTACCATCTGAATGTAACACCTGGAAAGGTCATCCTGACCCACTTTATCCACAGGTATGAGTCGGCACATAATATTGTCCCGGAAACAAGAAT
>NW_011439661.1:0-1758 GCF_000754665.1 Bison bison bison | reverse complement strand
CTGGAGTGGGTTGCCATTTCCTTCTCCAATGCATGAAAGTGAAAAGTTGAAAGTGAAGTCGCTCAGTTGTGTCTGACTCTTCGCGACCCCATGGACTGTAGACCACCAGGCTCCTCCGTCCATGGGATTTTCCAGGCAAAAGTACTGGAGTGGGGTGCCATTGCATTCTCTGTATAAACTTCACAGGCCTTTCTAGTTCTCCACTCTCATTTTTAAAGACTGACTGCTGGACCTAGGCCTCAAGATCATCGAGGGTCTCAGAGCTTGCTGCTCCCCCGTGGTGTCTTATTTCTAAGGAAACAGCCAAACTTAGAGTCCAAAATCTGAAAACAGCTGTGCCTTCAGGTGAAATCCCAATTTATGAGAACTGTTATTAGTGAAATCAATTTCTCCTTAATAGTAATACACTTAATCGCTTTACACTTTAGAATGTTTACCTCCAAACCAGTCACCTTCAGCGTCATTCCACGCCTTTCTTGACACCTCCCCGGACTCCATCTGTGCCCACCCCTCCCCAGAGAACCCTGAGTCTCACACACTCAACCCTCGTGGGCTACTCTCCCTCCTCAGCTCCAAAGGAAGAAAGCCCACAGCTGATAGATGACCACGAACTTCTCAAATCTGTCTGCACTGCATAAACAGGTAAAACCTGTGGGCAGGCTGGATACCAGCAGACATCTTTCTGAGCTGCTGGACTCCACAGGAATGGAGAAATTACAAGCACACTAAGTTCTAAGCACTGATCAGACAGACGATTAGCCAGTTCCCTTAGGCCCTTGGTGGACACAGAGAAGCAGCTGGTCCTTACAGATTAATTTCCTTCTGCGGGCTAACACACAGAGATTGGAAAACCAGGGTGGCAAAGCAGGAGGCCTGGCGCCTTAAGAAGCATAAGAAAAAAGGAACTAAAGAAAAGGAAGGACAGACTTTCTGGGCTAGCAAGACAGGAGGAAACATGAGCTGACAGATTAAGCTCATTAATCAACGGATCAGGCCTAAGAAAATGACGACTCTGGGTCCTCAACCTGTGGTCACACTTTTCACGCTAACTCCGCTGGAGCCGGCTGGGATGAAACCTGCAGCGAAAAGAGATCTGAGTTTCCTCTCATTTCTGCTTCATGAGCCTTAAGTCAGAAAACAGACCTGGAAGAAAGCGTTCATTCTCCAAGTTCTAATGGCCCTTCCCCAGTAATCCTCATGTTCTCAATGCTTCCTGAACTGAGTCCAGGACTTCAGGGAAGGTAATCTGTTGTTAAAGGGCCAACTAGCTGTCAGATAAAGTCACTGCCCCAAGATAAAAACACCTCTTTTGCTTCTGTGCTGTCCTGTTGGTGGGCAGGCAGGGCTGGGTGGGTGTGAGTCAAGGAACCACTTGCACTGCCAGTACTAGAGACTGTGAAGACGACTGCAAATATTTGCTGGTAGCAAAATCTAAAAGTCTGATAAAATTAGTATGCTTCTAAAACGACCTCTTCTGACAGGTGTAGATGCCTCAGGGCCCTTTCTCAAACTGGCATATGGATGCAGAGGGTGGGGGTGGCTGGCAGTGCCGTGCTCTCAGGGCGCCCTCCTCACAAGGCCCATGCACGTACAGGTTGGGGCCTCCAAGTCCTGCAGCCAGGCTCTGGGAGCGAAGAGTCACAGGACAGCACAGAAGAAGTGACTTCCAAGTCTTTCCTGCCTCGTTTGGGGAAGATTTTGATGATAAAGTAATGAGTAAATTAATCTTCACATTAGAATTCTCCAGGCCAGAATACT
>NW_011439660.1:0-1759 GCF_000754665.1 Bison bison bison | reverse complement strand
TCTAAATTAAGTCAATTTTATCTTTTCAGCTGAAAAGATAAAATTGACTTAATTTAGACAGATTTTTAAATAAAAGTAACTTTTAAAAAACCACTACAAATAGCAAAAAGGTATGTTAAATGGCATTTCCAGACGAATTCCATGTAAAACAAATGTTTTACTCTGTTATTTATATACCTTAAATTTTTAAGCAAATAAGAACCTTTATGTTTCATTTTGTCTGGTGGGAGAAAATGCTGTTTTCCTTGCCTGATTTACAATATTGTGGTATTGAAAATTGATAGTATATTCAAGTACTTTGAAAATTTTTCTACATAATTCACATTATTAGAATTAGTAGTTCTGTTGGTTCTTTATGTATCATTTTAATAATTATGTCCAAAAATAGGAAAAAAAGATGGATATCTTTCTCTTATTTATGATCAGAAATAACATAAAAGTGATAAAAATCTGCTCATTCCCCCTGTATTTTCACAATACAGTAAAAATATAAAAATAAATCTTGGTTACTTGAATTGTGTTAATTTTGATGGATTAAATTGAGTTTACTCAACTGTTAGGAAAGGATGTTTATAAGGAAATAAATATTAAGGAGAAAATATTTGAACTACTTTAAAATGCATTTTCAAATATAGCATACATGAATGTTGTTAGTGCTAATATTCGTATTATTATTTGAAAATAAGTAGTTTCCCTTTTTTATATAAAGCATGATATTAAATATTTTTCTAATTCAGACCAAGTGTTCTCTGTTTAATTCACATCAGTTGCACTTATCCATAGTTTTATCACCAGTGAATAACTGCTGGTAGGATAATGAGGTACTTTAGAATCAGAGAGCTTTAAAATTGTTCTCTTAACAGCATACAGCCTACTCCACGTTTTTTCATGTTGCTTAGCACTATCAAGTTGACTTGATCTTCAAAAAGATTATGTAACAGTATGTCTCAACAGAACACAGTTGGCATTTGGGAACAGAATAGTTGTTCATCCTCATGCATTACAGGATTCTCGCATTCCTGACTTGTGGTCACTCAGTGCCAGTAGCACCCTCTCATCATTGAAAGTTGTTAAAATGCTCCCCTACTTTATCAAATACCTACTAAAACTGATAATATTTCTCGTTGAGAACCACTATTTTAAGTTTATTCATTTAGATTAATAGAGCTATGTTCTCCAGATTTATTTTTATTATATAATGTGTTTTAATTTTCCTTTTGCTTCCTTCTAGTAATCTACCTAACTCCCAGCCTCCTTCATACCAGAGACGACTTTTAGTTACTAGGTCTGGCAGGAAAATTAAAGGAAGAGGACCAAGGGTAGGTGCTTATTTTCCCAGAAATCCTGATAATATTGCATTTATCTTAAATCTTGGAGTGTTTAATTTTTTTTTTTCACATAAGTAGTTAAAATTTAGAGTAGATGTGGATATTGAATTGTATGTTCTCTTTTTATAGTACTTCTTTGTGTTGGTTCTTCTATGCTGAAAGTCTACGAGATGTTAATGGATTTTACATGTACATGGTATAAAATGAGATTGAGGTTTTTCTTGTGCCTCTTTGTTACTTCCTGACCACTGTGTGTCTACTCTTATTAAAAATCCTATTCTTAACATCTCATACCCTTTTTCTTCACTGGATTCTCCTCTTCAGAATTTAAATATCTTCTTGTGTTTGCAACCTTTTAACAAACGAGGCTATACTTAGTATATTATTTCTTCACTTCCTACTTGTTCCTTAGTCATTTCAGGTTGTCTTCT
>NW_011439659.1:0-1759 GCF_000754665.1 Bison bison bison | reverse complement strand
CTTTTCACTTTCATGCATTGGAGAAGGAAATGGCGGCCCACTCCAGTGTTCTTGCCTGGAGAATCCCAAGGATGGGGGAGCCTGGTGTGCTGCCTGCCATCTCTGGTGTCACACAGAGTTGGACACGACTGAAGTGACTTAGTATAGCATAGGGCTTTTTTGTTTCCTTACAAATGTTGTAATTAGCAAAGCTAGAGTTAGAGAGGTGATAATGCAGTCACTGATGGAAGGAGGGGCTTTGATCCTCACCCTCCTCTACCAGGAAAGCAAGAGTGATATCCACGGCCAGCTTGAAGGCCAACTGGCAGCTGTGACTGCCATCTAAGTCGGGCCCTGCTGCAAGGCCCCAGCCGGGGTTGAAAATAAGTTAGGTGTGTGTCCTGAATCTTCCAGGGCCACTGGCTAAGTACATCCCCCTCCCAACTCAGGGTATTCATGAAAATGCTGAAATGTGTGGGGGCTTCTCAGTGGACCAAAACTGCGGTGTCCCAGCATGCATTCTGCTCTCTCCAGACACACCCAGAGAGATGCTGGGGAAGGAGTTTTGGGGAGTGAGGCACCAAAATTCCTTATGCTATCAAAACGTATTTGTTTGCTTTGCTTTGATCATCTATGGAAGGGTTAGGCAAGCTTTTTATTTATGGCATCAGATGGTAAATATTTTTGGCTTTGTGGACCATAGAGTCTCAGTTGCAGCTACTCAAGTCTGCAACCTTAGCTTGAAAGCAGCCATAAGAGATCAAATGACATGGCCGAATTTGGCCCAGAGCCCATAGTTAGCTCACCCCTGACCTGTGACCTCAGGTTCCTAGGAATGATCCATCATCTTTTCCTTCCATATGGTTCACTCCTCTGAACTTAGTAATACTGAACTTTGCCACATGGTCTTCATCTACATGCACTATCCAACTTAATTTCTTTTATTGTCTGAGTCTCTTCCAGAAGAATATGTTTAAATTTCTTCTCCTGTCTAAGTAAAATATTTTAGCACAACTTCAAGATATAGGATCTCAAAATCAGGCATGGCATTTAGTTAGCAAAATATCTTGTTAATCATTTTAAAACTGAATCGTATGTATTAGAATTAAGGAAAATCTTTCATTTCTGTGATATAGATGAGCAACGTTGCAAGAGAAGAATATTACTGATTGAATTGACAGTTTAAAATCCTTAGCTTTTTCAGAATTTAAGCTTTTATTCTGATTTTGTTTGCATTTGTTTTCTTTCCTCAAATTATATTTCACATTTTGGGAAAAATAGAAAAGGAACTTTTACCATATTGCCTTGGTCTTGACTGCTTCATTTTTCTTTAAAAAAAAATGTGCTTGAGGAGTTTTCATTTGAAAGATTTCTTGACTCTGCGTGGAATGTGCTGATTGTTTAGTGGCAATTCTCCAGGCCTGTATTATATGGAAGCCTCTTAAACCGTAGCACTTTCTACTTGTCTGCAGGTACTCATGAAATTGCATAAACAACTGTGGAAAAAGTACAGTTGAAACATCCATTTTGTTTGCTTAAGTGGATTATATCTCTGTACGGAGGATTTTGACACCAGCCTAGTGATGCTTTAGTGTTCCTGTATAAGTAGAGTCAGTTCAGCAAAAACGAGTTTCCTTATGTAAGACAGAGCAATATCTCAAAGCTTTCAGTGCTGTTGAGTATGTATCCCTGTAGTACTTGTGGGCTAGGGCTGCCATAACAAAATAGACTGGGTGGCTTAAATAGCAGAAATTTATTTTCTCACATTTCTGGAGGTTGG
>NW_011439658.1:0-1761 GCF_000754665.1 Bison bison bison | reverse complement strand
TTCTTTCTGTATTTATTAATGTTTAAGGGGATTAGGAGGACAACAATTGGATTAATCTGAAGGTGAGACGTATCATTTTTTTCAGATGGCCTGACTAGGCATTCTCCATCCTGAAAGGTTATCAAGCTAATGGAAAAACACTGTCAGAGTGCGAAGCTGCCCTTTCAGAGGCAGAAGTGGAAGGCTCCTGGCTTCCCAAGGAGAGTCCGCCTAAAATCTCCAGGTTCCCAGGACTTGTGATGACCTCACAGGATGTAGTATAGTCTAAAGATTGCAGTATTTGGCAGTTTACAATTTACTTGAAAATCTAGAATGTCTCACTGCTTTAGGTGACATCTAAGCTGACATGGAAAACACAGCTCTTAGGGATGGCGTGGACTCTGTGACAAGCTCACCCCAGAGCACAGAGACTGACTCTGGGGTACTTTCCCACCTACTCCAGGTGAAGGGGGTGCCCTGATGGGGCAAGGCTGGGACCACTAAGGTCAAAGGCTGCACAGCCTTGTGGAAACAGGCTCCAACCCATCAGGGCTCGGAAGGAACAACTCCCACCCGAACTGGGCAGTACGCACGCACAGCCTCAGGACTGACCTCTTTTAAAGTCTTCAAGAACAAGAACCCGAGGAGCCACCTGCATCACTGAATCCCCAACAATCTCCTCTCCCTAGAACTGCTTGAGCTGACCGTCCTGCATGTCTATTTCTTTGAAAAGATATTGATGTGCCTGTACTTGGGGTCAAGATGAAGCTACACTATCTAACTCTTGCTTCTCTCGAAGCAAAAATTTACCTCCATGTGGAGATTTCTCCAGGTTATTTTAGTTCTTCATTGACTGTTAACTAGGATGGGCTGAGAGAACACTTCGGAAATATTAAAAAATCATACAGTTGTGGCAAAAATCACATTGTGGTTATTAAAGCCTTTTTTGTAAACTAAACTAAACAAACAAAAAAATATGGCTCAGGCTAAGCTGTTTAAGAAAAAAGATCAGGTGGGGAGATGAACAGAGGTGTGAATACAGCACTGGATGGGAATGACGAACACACCCAGGTCAGCAGAAGACCCGTCTGGCTGAGGACGTTCAGAAGCAGCCCCCAACGAGCACTGTACGTGGAGGAGAGAAAGGGGAAGAGGAAGCGTGGTTTTGTGGGGAACTTTTCCTTCTAGAATTCAAGGTGACTTCTTCTAAGCGAGTGTGAGAGACTTTACATGGGCTGACTCCCAACATCAAAACAGAACTATTTCTCTGCCATGAAGCAACCTGACTATGTAGCAACAAGAGTACAAAAAACTGCAAACACTCTCAGAGGGCAGTGACCCTCTCTACTCACGGAGGCTGCCGGCAGCAAGGACTCGGGCCTCCCTTTGCGTAGCTCTCACAACACAATCCTGTGGGGGGAAGCCCTGTGGCCAAGCCACCTCCCAGGCCTTGCTGCGCCTACCAGCAGGTAACACTTCCCCACCTCTCACCCCTCCAGATGGCCTCAGCTCAGACCCAGCAGTGCGGGAGCCCTCTTCACACAGGGCAGATAGGGCAGCAGACATTTGTAAAAACCACAGTCAATCCTGCAACTTTTCCATCCTGTGATGTTTGCTGTGAGAAAAATCAAGACTTCTGTTTCATGGGCTGCACTATCCTAGAGGCTACAAAAAACCCAAAGTGGCTGACCTCTAGTAGTCCTTCTCTTTCTCTCTTACACACACACACACACACACACACACACACACACACAGAGTCCTGTTCCAAAAAAAAAAAAAAAT
>NW_011439657.1:0-1762 GCF_000754665.1 Bison bison bison | reverse complement strand
TGTTCTGAATATGGTATCCTTTTTTTTTTTTTTTTAAGGCCAACGTTTATTACTGGTGAGGGATAACTTAAAGAACACTTCTGACCACTGGGATATAGGCTTATTTTCTCTCAAACATATTAATATTAAATGACATTAAAAAGAAGAAAAACTGTTTTGATTAAATAAACTGTACAATAACAAGGTTTAAATCAAAATCATAATTTAATTTTACATTTTTTTACCCAGGAAAATTTCCCCCAAAATTACATGTAACTTGAAAGGAATTTTCATAACAGCATTACCAAAGTAATAGGTTTTGCTGTAATGTTTTCACAAACATTCCTTTAAAAGTGTGGAATTAATGTTTCATGTGTTCCAAAGCAGCAGGCTAAATTACTTTATAAATGGAATATATTGAGTATATATTACAACATTTCTGGATTTTTAATTTACCAGTTTTATCTTCTGGCTAAATATCCAATTTACTCTCAGTTTTTCTGGAAAACTTTGACACATTTATTCATTTACAGATTTCAAATGTACATCTTTAGTCTTGGAAAGTAACAATTGAGCTATTTTAGTTCAATTTCTTTCAGAAGTAATTTTATTTCCAGATCCCAAAGAATTGTTAAAAGTTAGTATTTCATGAGTAGTTTATGGAATTCATTGCTTTACAGAAATATTGACAATTATACCAATGCAATGTTCTAGGAAAAGAACTTGATGATTTTGACTCACTGATGTAACACTTTGACAAGGGAAATACAGCTCCTCTATGTGAAAGGAGTCATTGATTATTCCTCCCCTTCTCTGTTTTCTTGTACATCTTTTAACTTTTATTTATGTTTATAAAGCAAAATCAAGCATCACCCCAGGGATACTGATCTGGAAGATCTAAGATATTCACTGTTTTTATAGACTAACACATGCATCATGGAGATAGGCATTAAGTCAATTCAGAGCAGATGCAATTCTCAGAGGTAAATTTCATTCAGTAAATATTTACTGAGTGGCTATTGTATGTGAGTAACTGTTCTAAGCTTTAGAGATTCAAAGACCAGACCTCAAAGATTTTAGGAAAGAGTAGTACAGACAGATAGGTAAACAGATAATTTCTGGCTTCTTTTTTTCCCCATTCTAAATACAAAACTTTTTCCATTTTCCTTTAAAATACCCTTGAGAATACAGAAAAATCAAAATCTGGCAACAACACCAAATGTTTGCTCTTGCTTTGGAGAAGTTTTCCACTAAATGAATGATAGAAAAGATTGAATTTAGAATACAGTCTTGATTACTCATTGTATGCCATATGCTTAACCAGAACAGACAAAACTAAAAGGAGACTGACGTAATGACTCCACCAATTATCTATACATAAATCCAGAGTTCAGAGCTTGCAAAGATGAAAATGAAAACAAAATTTCTTCCCTCCCAAGAAATGCATAAGAAAGAAAAACAACAGGTGGATTTCCCTCTAAAATAATATAAAAATATATTTTAAGTCTTTCAGAGCCAGAATTCTTAACTCATTCCCTGCTAGGCCCTCCTGTGATGCAAACAAACTAGTTCCCAACATGAAAAAGTGTAAACAATAGAGAACAAGAGGTTAAAAATGTGGAAGAGGATATCCTAGACAAAGTGTAAGTGTTTAAAAATGGGCCTTGTAAGTGAAGTGTTTGCCTGCCAGGAGGAACCAGAAATAGTAACATAGTAACAGAAAAGGACACATAATACTAACAGAGTGGGTTTCAGGGGACATTATAGATAAGCAGCCTCTAAG
>NW_011439656.1:0-1763 GCF_000754665.1 Bison bison bison | reverse complement strand
TTAAGACAGATAGGTGATTTGGTCAAGTTACTCAGTTCTGTTCAATCAGAAAATGGGATTTGTACAGCTGTCTGTACAATCAAATCCAAAATACTAATCCATTGGTAATAGTCTCTGAATATAATAAGTTGTATTATATTGTATTTGTGTTCCTGGTCCGATCTTAGGACAGAGGAAGTTAATTTAGGAGGACTGAAATTGGGAGAAGGAGTAACCTGAATATGCCACACGGGCGTGTTTCTATTCCTCTCTGATTATCACACAACTGCCTGACCACTGGCCCACTCAAGTCTATCTTTGTCCATTTGGGAAGAAATGATAATGCCTATGGGAAGTGATTCCAGGAAAATTTTGAAAAGATAAGCATCTTAAAACAAAATGCATTACATTTCTAAAAGAGCAGTCATCATCATCCTGGAGTCAAGAAAGATACTCCCGGGGCATTCCTGACAAATATAAGCTGATGCTATGCTCATTTATGCTATGCCCACTAAATAGGGTCTGAGTTTAGCCAACAGATGGCTGATGGACAGGTGAGAACATGCATATGTTGTGATGAGACAAATGATAGAAAAGGTTAAATTTTACAAGGTAGGAGAAAAAAGAACAGGAGGCCAGGATTAAACACTCAGGTTGTCTAAGAACTAAAGTCAGGAGAAAACTAAAAATAAATTATCTACCCTTATCTGAGCTGACACTATCTCCCCACCCTCTCCCTAATCCTCTATCCCTTTGGATCAGTGATAACACTTTCCACACCTCCAGCTGTCCCAGTGTGCTCCTATTCTTTGGCTGGCCTAAAAATCACATTTCTCTCATACTGAGATTATCTCAAACTGCCTTTTTCTGCCTAATATGAAGTGACTGCTTTCAACTGAGCATCTGCAAAATCAATTTTCTTCACCCTTCACTTTGGAACACATTTTTAAACATAGTTCCAGTAGCTGTTGTACTTAACATCAGTGAATTGCCCTCCAATTTAACTTTTCCAAATAATCATTGATATCTGTAGAGATTCTTAATCCCACACTAAAAAATGTCCCTGAGTTGAATAATTACTTTTTTTAACAAAAAAATAAATATTCTCTGTGCTTTAAACAGTTATTTAATTAACTAAGAATCCTTATTGGGAGGTGGTTTGTTTTTTCATTTTTGCTTTTAATGAAATGAACACAAGCATTTACACAGGAACTGCTGGATGCTAATCATTTAGCTGGAAAAATATATTACCTGGCTAATGGAAACACTAGGGAAGCACAGAATAAGAACTACATGTTGGCAACAGCAATACACCTATAGGCGGCTCCAATTACCAAGTAGGCTTGCATTACTACAAACAGAACAGAAGCAAGAGTTATAACAGCCTTCCAGCCTCTCTAGAATTTACCATATAATGCATTCAGGCCTATGAAAGCCAATAAGGAGTAGCTTTGGCATTACTGAGAAATGCACTGTTAATATAAGCCCCAAAGGCATGTTGAACAGAAAAGTGACCAATGATAGCAGTAACAATCCCCTACATTTATAGAATACTGTACCCACTGACCTCCTTTAATCTTGACAACAACCCTAAGATATGGGCATTATAAATGAAGTTAAAAAGGTTAACGGACTAGCCAAGATCACGTAAGTAATAAATGGGAGCAGTCAAATTTTATTCAATATTACTCAATGAACTTTCATTGATTTCTCACCCTGTGCAACTCTTCGTGCTGAGCACTAGGGATACCAGAAAACAAGTCACAACACCTGCCCCACAGGGT
>NW_011439655.1:0-1763 GCF_000754665.1 Bison bison bison | reverse complement strand
TATATATCCTATATATATTGAGTATATATATCCTATGTATATTTTGAATATATATATATATATATATATATCTCCTAATGAATATGTGGGAAAGAACTGCTGGAAATGCACAAGTGGATGACAAAGTAGAAGATGAATAAGAAAGTACTGGATTTAACATGGTGATCATTTTTAAATGTACAGAAATATCAAGTCACTGTGTTGTATAATTGGAGCTAACAGTGTTAGAGACCAGTTACTCTTCAAAAACAAACTCATTAAAAAGAGATCATATTGCTGGTCACTGGAGATGGGGGTTGGGAAGAGGAACTGGATGAAGGCAGTCAAAAGATACAAACTTGCAGTTGTAAGATAAGTAATATGGATGCAATGAAAACCTTGATTAATACAATTAAGACTGATGTATGCTACATACGAAAGTTAGGAGAATAAATTTTAAGAGTTCTCATGACAAGAAGAAAACATTTTTTCTACTCTTTAGTTCTGTATCTATGATAGATAATAGATATTCACTAAATTTATGATGGTAATCATTTCATGATGTATGTATGTCAAATCTTTATACTATACACCTTAAACTTACACACTGCTATGTTTCAATTGTTCAATAAAATTGAAAGAAAAAATAGTGGTAGAGACTGATGTTTTACCTAACATTTATAATATTCACCTACTGATTTATTAATCTACCCTTCATATCCAGGCAACTACAACCTTACCATGAATCTATAAGCAAAGGAGATCTTTTGTAGTGAATAATATACGTATTCCCATACACAGCTTGGTTTCACTACATTCTAAAGAAATGTTGTGTTAGAATCATGTGTGGAAGGTCACTAACTTTAAACTGCTTGTTTCATCTTATGTATTTAATGTACAAATTCAGCAGCAGAGTTATTTTTGATATTATTATAAACCCCAATTTGTATATATTTTGTATAAGTTTTCATAAAGTTCTATGTACTTTCATCTTACACTTTCTCAATTTCTTCCTTCCTTCCTCCTTTCCTCTATTTTTTCTTCCTCTTTCCCTCTCTTTTTCTCCCATCCTTCCTCCCTTTCTTTTCTCCTCTACCTAGCTATATAATCATTGATCTATTCCCTATTTCTCTACCACTTATACGATATATATAAATCTATGATTTTATATATAAATATATGATTTTCAACATCTGTGATTGAAAGCCTATGTTTGTATTTAGTCAAAGTCATATATATCTATGTGTGAGAAGGTATCTATGTTATTTTTGGCATTGTTTTGATCATTAAAAATTAATTCTTAAGACAGAGCTAACTTGCCAGGCTTAATTTTAAAATAAATTTATTACGATAGTAGTAATTAAGAAGGAAAGACATGCCTATTTAAAATTATGTATTCAAGCTTATCATAACCTTGACAAAAATGATCACTTCAGGCTGAAACTTTCCAAGTTTGGTCTCCATCAAGAGTGCTACCAAAAATTAAGGTATTTGGGCTTCATCTATTTTTATGTTACCTGTGCGCCAACATGGGAAAACAATACTTAAGTTTTTAAATCTCAGATTTCTACACTGCTCTATTTTAACTTATATTTGAGCACTAATTCATGGAAGTACCCAGTAAGTTTTTAGTAATACTCTGTGTGGCTTTTAGTTCTTAGTAATATTCTGTGTGTGCTCTGCTCATTTGCTTCAATTGTCAGACTCTCTGTGACCCCATGGACTGTAGCCCACAAGACTCCCCAGTCCATGGGATTCTCCAGGCAAGAATACCAGAGTGGGTT
>NW_011439654.1:0-1763 GCF_000754665.1 Bison bison bison | reverse complement strand
TCACTTTCACTTTTCTGCTTTGGAGAAGGAAATGGCAACCCATTCCAGTGTTCTTGCCTGGAGAATCCCAGGGATGGGGGAGCTTGGTGGGCTGCCGTCTATGGGGTCGCACAGAGATGGACACGACTGAAGCGACTTAGCAGCAGCAGCATGTTGAGTCTACCTCACATACTAACTGAGTGTTCACTTGATAGGGCCATATTGTACATGGAAAAAACTGTGGGAGAGAAAGTCAAGAGATTTAAAGTCTACACCTAGCTGTACTGTAGAGTTGCTGGGATTAGCAAATAAAAATACAGGCTATCCAGTTAAGTTTGAATTTCAGATAACTACATGTAATACAATTTTACTGAAAAATAATTTGTTTACCTGAAATTCAAATTTTATCATGTGTCATATATTTTAACTGGCAGACCTCTTTTGCTGGGAGGTAGTTATGTGAATGTGATCAAGCTACTTCACCTCTTTGTGTCTCTATCCTTGCTGTAAAATGAGAGAATTGGAATAGAATCTCTGAAGTTTCTCAAGTTCCTCTTATAACACTTTGTCCAAGGATACTGTCTGTAGGTGTATGAAGGCAGATGCATAAGGATGTTCTTTGCTGCTTTGTTTGCCTTACAAAAGATTAGAAGAAACCTGTGGTAGAGAATGTATTATGTCCAACTCGCTGTTTTGTCTCGTATTGTAAAGTAAAACAATTCTTAATTTATGAAGGGCACATGGCTGCCTGGGTAAAGACTACATTTTTTTTAGCTTTCTTTGTAACAAAGTAGGATCATGTCACAAAGTTATAAGTAGCATGCACAGCTTCTAGGAATTGTACTTACAAGGAGGACATGTTTTTCTCCTATCTTTTTTTCCCCTTCTTTTTCTCCTTGTTGACTGCAGTATGGCCATTGTAGTTGGAGCCACCATCTTCGACCATGAGGTGAACTTTGAATGAGCCCATGTCTGGCAGAATAAGAGGGCAGAGACATAGGTGTCTGACATTGCAGAATACCAGGGCAGCCCTAAAGTGCCTACTTTCACATCTTTTTGTAGTAAAGAAAGACAATTTTATTTTGTGTAAGATACTATTACCTTGAGTACAGCTAGACCTTATTCTAAATAATATACAAACTAAATATGTCAGGGAGAGACTGGCTAAATTATAGTACTGCAGCTATATAGTACAACATTGGGAAGCCTTTAACAAGATTAATATGGTTTTATTAATTAGATATGTATGTACTAATATGAAACATTTGCCTAATTATGTAAGTGAAAAAAGCAAGCTATAGAACAGAACTTATGCTAAGATTTGTTTAAAGAAAAGGGGCTGTAGGAATTCATGTATATACATAGACTGTCCCTGAAATAAGAGACACAACATTGATTACAGTCATTGCCAGATGAGAATCCAGGGTGAGAGGAAGGCATTTTGATCTTTTGTACTCTCTGAATTTTAAAACAAAAACCACTAAAAAGACTTTGAAAATAAAAATTGTTTTTTAAAAGTTCTGATATGCTTGCTGAAGCTCTCTAGAACGCTGTGTATATGCATTGTCCTTTATATTGTGGAGGACCTAGAGATAAATTGAATTGAGTCCTTTGTCTTCTGGAAGCTTGTGCTTCAACCAGAGGGTAAAGATATAAGAATTGATTGATTGCTATTCGGTGGTTGTAAGTAGAAAGTGGTTAAGTTTGAGAGTAGAGAGAGGGAGGGCTGTGGGAACTTTTTTTTTTAAAGGGGGAGGGGGCGGCTTTTTACAATGAAAGATAGG
>NW_011439653.1:0-1763 GCF_000754665.1 Bison bison bison | reverse complement strand
GATATTGGGGAACAACCATTGCCTATTTTGCCTACTTTGAAATTTCTGCTTTTTTCAGGTTTTTCAAATTTCTTGCCTTAATCTGGGACGCAGTGAATCCGGTTTAAGAAAATTATAGTACCTGGTGCCTCTAGTGATCTTTTCTTTCTGAAATCTTTTTTTCTTTCTGCTGGTGTTCAATTTTAAAGGAAACTGAATTCTAGAAAAATAAAAAACTGTAAAAAACCCATATGCTACAGATCAGTACATATATACATGGATAAGGAAATGAAATTTTTCCTCTACAACTTTCGCCTTTAGAGGAACACACCATTAACAGTTTGATGACTATTCTTTATAGAGCATTTCTAAGCTTATTTGGTCGTATATATTCGATATTTATAAAAATGGGATCTTACTAAAAATACAGTTGTATAATTCAATACCACAAACATCTTTTCCTAACTATAAGTAGTTCCATCTCATTATTTTTATGTACTGCATGGTATTCTATTATACAGATGGGCCAACCATTTACATAATAGATGCCCTATTGATGAACATTAGATTATTTTGAAGTTTTCACTAATGCAATGTAACAATAAATACCTTTGTTTATATATCTTAGGATTTAAAACTGTTTGAATGAAAAAATAAAGCTCTTCATAAGGGTATTTACTGGAAGAACACATTAGATTTGAAAAATGGTATTTCATTAAGGAATAAAATACAGAAACAGGAGATTATTAAAACATAAGCACCAGAATTAAAGTTCTCTACTTGTATGAGCACGAAGATGTTTCAGATTAATATCACCTTAATTGGCCTCCTCGCCACAGACCCAGAGGTTCCTCTTTAGACAGTTAAATGCGCTTCTCCCCTGAAGCTAAGAGCTGCTTCCTGCCACCGATTTTACAATCCTGCTGTCACTGAGCTTTCTGGACTCGGTGCGTTAGAGTCGATGCCAGAGGTTAGACTTTGCCAGCCCAAGGATGCTCAGCATCTCTTGAAGGCCTGCGTGCCTATTTCCTCCTTGTTCCATTCAGTCAACTTCTGTCTTCTCCCCACATGCCTCCTGGGACTAATTTTGCCTTCCCAAGGAAATCGATCCTATACTGACTTTTTAAAAATGAGTTTTATGAATTATCGGACAATTGAACACATCTGGACCTTTCCCAAGACTAGCCACTGCTCACACAGGACCCCACTTACCCAGGGAAGGCTTACCTAGGCAGTTTTTATAGGCAAAACCAGTAAGGTGAGGTCTAACTATTTGCCTACTTGGTCCTACAAGTAGTGGATCATCAAGGTGAGGGGTGACTGGAGAGTTAGAGGCTCAGAGCCAAGTCACAGGCTGGGAGATCCAATTCACCCTCAAGTCATCTAAAAACCCCCAAGAACCCTCCACCCCCAGCACTGTGTGGCTTCAAAGGACTTTCATGCCCACAGCTTCACTTGGGCTCCATTACAATCTCAAGGCATTATAGTCTCTATAGTCTCAGTAGAGCTAAGCCTATGAAAGCAGTTCAGCCACAGCCATGGAAGTAGTCTGGGCTCCTGGGCTTTTATTAAGCCACGTTGTTATGCTCACAAAGGTCATAGAGAGATGAGGTGAGGAGGCCAGAAGGAGTGGCCCGTCTCTGTCTCTCTCTCACACACACACTGCAGTTACCCAAAGCCTAAGGAGTCTGCTCATTTTCTCTGTCATACACACAACACACACACACACACACGGGCTATTACTAAACTCGCTAATGAACTCTTTCAGGCACAGCAGCCATTTG
>NW_011439652.1:0-1764 GCF_000754665.1 Bison bison bison | reverse complement strand
CATTGGAGTAGGAAATGGCAACCCACTCCAGTGTTCTTGCCTGGAGAATCCCAGGGACGGGGGAGCCTGGTGGGCTGCGGTCTATGGGGTCGCATAGAGTCGGACTCGACTGAAGTGACTTAGCAGTATTCATCTTTTAAGTACTCAGTCGAAGTTACTTGAGGGGAGAGAGAGTTGGAGCAAATTTGGCATCCCCTCCAGCACATCGGTCATGTCCCTTCCACATTTTCTCTTAGGAATACCTGACATACATCTGGCATTTTATCAATCTATAAAGTGCTATGCAAATACAAGTTCATGCCAGCCACTTGTGACAGACTACTGCCCCTAAGGGAGCAGTTATTCCAAATATTCCAAGTTATGCCCCCAGGCAGTTCTTCCAAATCCACTGGTTCAAAGTGCTTCAACCTCACCAAAATCTTTTCTGTCCCTTGGGTAAAGTGGAGTGCCCCTTCCTCAGGTGTACATGGCATCTTGCATTTTGGCAGCTCTTTGGTAACTTTTGTTGCCGCGCTATACTCATCATTTATGCTTCTAGCATCTCTGGATGCGATAGAATTCTAAGGCTGGCTGCAGCAGAAGCATCTTAGCCATCTTTGTTTCTTTGCAGTCTGGCATAGCATCTGACTATATAATAGCGATTCAATATATGTTTATCCAATGAATATCTTTGTTAATCAACCCAGCTGCTCCCAGTTGACTTCTACAAGCTCTGAAGCTCTCAAAGGGACTTAGGTAGGTGAGGATTCAGTCATAAGGAAATGACTCTCTGCCCTCTTGAGTCTTGGCTTACCTATCAAGTTCACCTTAGGGTTGTATTGCATTTTTATTATCAATCTTTATTCTGTGTATCTGGAAAAAATCCTTTCCATGTGTTAGGGTTTAAGTGAAATAGTTTCAACCTTGAAAACATTGATCCCTGCTTCTGGAGTATGGACAGTATACTTCCTCCATTCTTTCTGCAGTTCAGGAGTTTGTGATATATAACAAGTTCAGGATGTGCATTCCTCCAGTTTCTTTTACATCTAAATAAATCAAATTAATGAAAAGCCATTATTTACTCTGTTTTTAATAAGCTTTATAGTCTTTAAACTGGGATAGGCAGAGAAATCCAATTTATTTCTGCTTTTCTTAAAGGAAAATTGTGATCCTTAATCTTAATTAGCTTGCAGGAGTGTGTTTCTTTATTCTATAATGTCAACATGACCGAAAATGTCTGTTGGCTGACAACACTTATATTTGACCCTGTGCATTCTGATAAGGCCCTGGTAGGCTGCAATCTTCCTCTGGGGTTGGGGTTTAATAAAAACAATACTAATAGTACTACTAGTAATACAGTGATTGTCTACCTGGACCAGACAGTGAGCTAAGTGCATCTAGTACATTATCTTATTTAATGCTTATTACTGAAGTTCAAGGTAGTGAAGTTAGTTCTCAGTGTCACATCCCTTCTAAGCCATGGAGCTGGCATTACTTTATTGAGCTGAACACAAAGCTGAATCCCCTGAAAGCCTGCCAGATCTATGATGAATGCCTAGAAGCACAGTCCAGCACCTCTGACACCTAGGAGTACAAATGCTGGATACACCCCAGAGGTGGCTCCTGAGAAGCCTCATGCCCCTCCCCCATCCCATGCAGTAACCCCGTCACCCAATGCAAGAAGGTGTCTGAGCTTTCTCTGTACAAATCTCTTGAACCAAGATATTTTCTTGTGTTTTTGTATTGATTATTTACAAAGCATATAATACAACAAGAAGGAGAGAT
>NW_011439651.1:0-1764 GCF_000754665.1 Bison bison bison | reverse complement strand
GCAACCCACTCCAGTGTTCTTGCTTGGAGAATCCCAGGGACGGGGGAGCCTGGTGGGCTGCGGTCTCTGCGGTCCCACAGAGTCGGACACGACTGAAGTGACTTAGCAGCAGCAGCTTTTATATTAAAAAATGCAAAATGTTACATTTTTCCTTTTGCTAATTTCAATTATAATTGCCCAAGATATGATTGTAAAATTTGAAATCTATAATATTTTAAAAGCTACATTCATAACCAAATAAATATATGAGAAAGAAGAAATATTTAAAGTACTTTTGGATAAAAAAATAGCTTTCAAATAACATATTTCCAATTTATTTTTTTCTGTGACTTTATTGTAACCTGTATCACAACCACGTAACACCGTGATACCAGAATATTTATCATTTTGTGTGGTGAATTATATAGTTTCTACTCTGAAATCAATACACAGAAATATCCCAATATTTGCATGATGTAGCTTATACTAAAATAAAGAAAAGAGTATAATTTAGAAGTTGGGCCTGGCATAAATTAATAACATTATTTCCAGTACCTAGAAATTTCCTTTAAAAGTCAATTTTAAAATATGTGAATTCAGAGCAATTCAACTGATACCAGCTCAAAAATCTAGAGTAATTTAAAATATGAGTAACATATGAATAAGTTGAGTAAGTATGTACATTATATTTTCTGGTATTTGATCATTTTTCAAATGTTTAAGCAGATCTTCACTTATGGTTTTATTTGTACAGTTTAATATGGTTATAAGAGTGCAGACACCAAAATGAGTAAAGAGAATTAAGGGCCCAAATTATGTCATGTTACTGCAAATTGTATCACCATTTTTTAGCCCTATGGCCTTATAGTTTGAAACTTCCTTGATTTAATGACAATCAAGAGTCTCTTTTACTGCCATTAATAGGTTAATCAACCATTAAATTTGCCTTAATAGTTCTTTGATCTGAGTAAAGAATTTTAATTTTTTCTTTGGATTATTTCAATTGAAACATACGTTTGGTTTTAGAGTAATGTATTTTTCTTCTTTTTGCAACCTATGATGCTCATTCCTTTTCAAGAATTTTTTGAGAAGATGTTTTATTCGTAATCACTCTTGTTTTCTGTAAAGCAAATGCCGCAATGATTGATCTGTCCAATACTGAAGGAGCCCTGTTTGAATTGATCCTAAGTCAATACATGCTCTTAAAAACGAATGAGTCCTGAGAATGAGTATCCAAGATTTTCCATCACTAAAGTTCAGTTTAATTCCTGGTTGGAAACATTTTCCAAGATTGTAGCACAGGAAGAAGGCACACAGGTGAGGAATGCTGCTCTCATTGAGTTATAATGATAAAGCAGTCTTCTGTGGAGGCCTAGGCAACCAGAGTTCCAAAGCAGGCCAACAGAGAATAGAATGCTTTGCAGAGAGAAAATTCTGGCAATCTGTAAGATCCTCTTCAAGCCTTCCTCTGGGTGTTAATCAGCGTATATGTATGAGGAAACTGGGTAAGTCAAGGAAAGAACCATACAAAAGTGTTTCAGGAAAGAGTACTTGGAGCCAACACAAGACAAGGAATAGTATATCTATTCTTTTAAGTTGGATGGAAGATTTGATAATTATGGGCCATGATGAAGATAACTCAGAAAGTTATTGCCTTATTATTGAATTATTGAAACATAGTAATATTAAAATTAACCATATATCTAAATTAACTATATAACTATAGTAATTATTGAAAATATCCATATACCTGAATAGTGTGTGTATGTGTATATATATATATAT
>NW_011439650.1:0-1765 GCF_000754665.1 Bison bison bison | reverse complement strand
GAAACATGAAAAAAGTTATCCATAGTCCTATCAGAGATGATATTTAAATTACTGATGTGTTTCCTTCTAGTTTTTAAATAATGTTTATACATACATGGTTGAGATTATGCTTACTATGCAACTTTGTATCCTGCCTTTTTAACTGAAGCACTTTCCTTATGAATTAAACTTCTTCAAAATATCATTATAAGGAGTTCCAAAATGGTGGAACGAAGGAGTAGGTGGTCATGGAGTGCATCTCTCTCCACAGATACATCAGGAATCTATCTACAGACACAACAGTTCTCACAGAACACTGGCTAATATTAGCCAGGGTCCTTGACCACCGGAAAGGGCCGTATGGATCCATGCATAACTGGGTAGGATGAAAGTTAGAAGGGAGTAGAAGAGCAAGCAGGACAGAACCTGAACCCCAGGGTCGGGGAGCTGAAGCAGAGAATGGATTATTGCATCTAGGGAAATCAACTGGGACAGAAGGGAAGCATTTGAGGCTATTGGAGGAAGATGACGCAGCTAATCTGTGACAGTCTGGATAGAGTAAGAATCACACAGACAATCTGTACCCCACAAACTGTACATACCCTGGGCTGGAACACATGTGTACTGGTGTGCACAGGGGCGAAGCTAGAGCATGGGGATCGGAGAGCAAGCCTGGGGCAAGGACTGCTGTTGGCTGTAAGGAGATGACCCAAGGAAACAGGATGGAGGAAATCTGCAACAAGAAATGCCTTTGGAGGAAAACTGAACTGTCATGAAAGCAGGGCACTACTACTGAGTTATGTGCAAGGGTTGGAGCCCAAGAAGGACCAGCCAGAGCTGTCTCTTGTGTGCCTGCTGCCAGAAGCTAAAAAAGGCTCCTTGTAGAGCCACATATCTTGCACCATGGTCACCAGCTTCCCTGCACACCTGGCACCATTGGGCCCCCCACGATTCAAGCAGCCATGCCACTTCCATGCCCTATCCTCATTGGGGCAGACCCACGTCCTTCAGGGCAGCCTCAAGAGCAGACTCTTGTGGGTGGCCTACATTCAGAGGTGGGGCTAAAACCACAACTGAGTTCCAGCAGTGGAGTAGCTAAGGAAGAGGATTGAAAAGTTTTCCATCACCTGCACAAATTGAAGATTAAATCCACATGATTAACTAGGTAGACTCTGTGTCTATGGAAAATGTGAAAGGACAGTGAGTGTTCCCACAGAGAAAACACTCTAGCTCTGGCAGCTGTGGACATTGGAGGCAAGCACACACAAGAGTAAGGACCAGATTAATGTCCAAGCTGTCCCCACAGGTCCCACAGTAGATCCAGAGACCAGCTCTCCCCAGCATTGGAAGGGCTCCAAGCAAGGCAGAGGTGGGCTGTGGCTCATGGTGGGGCAAGGACACTGACAGTTGGAACCCTAAGAAAACATTTATTATTATTATTATGTTTTGATTCATGCTGTTGTTGATTCTGGGTTTTTTCCCCCTGTTGTGATGGTTACTTTTATTACTATTATTATTTCTGTTTAAGTTTACAGGATTTTTTCAAAATACTTTTTATTATTTTATGTATTTCTACTTTTACTTTGGCTTTCTGCTGTTCTGTGTTTTTGTTATTGTTGTTGTTTTGGTTCTTTTTGTTGTTGTAGTTGTTTAATACATATAGATCTTTTTTACATATAATTCTATTTTAACTTTGCCTTTCTGTTCTTTCTTTTCTAAATCATTTTTGTCTGTTTTGTTTTCTTTGCTTTATTGTTCAGTTGGCACTCTGCTTTGGTTTTATTTT
>NW_011439649.1:0-1765 GCF_000754665.1 Bison bison bison | reverse complement strand
TTGAAGGAATAAGGCATCACACAGAATACAAAGACTTGCTGAACTCCAAGGATCCCAGGGTTTGTGATTGGTTCCTACAGACCGCAACCACTTAGAGGATTCTCTAACCATCATATGACTCTTCAGTTCAAATGCATATTCCCCAAATAAACAGTCAAGCCTGTTGGGGACAAAATTCTATGTCTGAATCTGCTATGATTGGGATAAGGTCACATGCAGCTACATGGCTCCCAGCAGCTCACTCCATGAGAAGAGCAGGATGATCAGGTTTAGGGAAGGTACAGCATACCTGGGCTCCCTCTGTGCATTACTTCCCAGCAATGTGGCTCTTCACCCTTTATAAAGTCCAAGCACTTCCCCACGACTATTCTCATCCTCACAGTTATCAGATAAGTAGGCTAAGCAGGGACTCTTTAAGATACAATGATGCCTTCTTCCAGGTGAGGAAAACAAGGCTTACAAAGCTTAGTGGACTTAACCCAAGATCACAGACAGACTAGGAGAGGAAGTAGGACTTAAACCTATGTCTCTCGAGCTGCAAAACCAAACTTTGTGTGTGAGTGTGGGGGAGACAAATGACTAAATGGGTAGAAATGCATGAATAATAGGTGAGTGGGTGTCTGGATCGGAACCACCAGAACTGAAGGAATGTAGTCACTTGCACTCTCAAACTAAGCTATTCACAAGATGCCAAGGAAAAGGGGAGGAGGGACCAGAAGACAGATGGAGGAAAGAGAAAAGCAAGAAATAGATTCAGATCAAGAGGGAGACTTCTGGAAACTGTACATAAACATATCTATCTTTTAATATAAGGTATCAATGGAAGAGGCTATTCATTGTCCCTCTCACCAATGGCCTCTCTCCCCTTACAATATAGTAAAAACATTCTTAGCAGCATGAACGGTTGCCCAGCTAGGGGTTTCATGAGCTAGAGTGACATGTGCAAATGCCACGTCATGCTCTTAAAGGGCCTGTCCTTTCTTCCTTCTCCTTTCTACACTCTGGAATACAGAGTTAATGGCAGTAGGTGAAGTAGCCATATCGGACCATGAGGTACAAGCCAAGTATGAGGATGACAGAGACACAAATGGATAAAGCCTGGGTTCCTGATGATTAAGAAGCCACTATACCAATCACTGCTAACCCAGACTTGTTTTCAAGCCCAAGAAATAATTTTATTACAGTTATATTGGAAAAAATAATATAAGACCATCCATCATCCAGGAGGCACTGGTAAATGCTAAATATTTATATGATTAATATGCAAGCTTAATAAAAGCTGGTACATTTGGCTAGGGAATTAGTAGCAAGAATTTTTTTTCTCATAGGGAAACTTTTTATCAGAAATTTCTATCAAAGACACAATAACTACTTTTGGCTCTTGTGTAAGGTTTTTTGGACTAAATTCCTTTAAAAATACAAATTTTAAATTACTGGTTATGAACACAGATATTTTTAACTTTTTATTATGGAAAATTTCAAATATACACATGATTAAAAAAAGTAATATAATGAAGCCCTGTTTACCTATTACATGTCTTCAACTGCTAACTCTGGACCAACTTTCTTTCATCTATATGGACTCATTCACTTCAGATCCTCCTCAAGTGGGTTATTTTGAGGCATATCCCAGACATCACATCGTTTCACCCATAAACATTGTAGTATATATCTACTCCTTGGAAGGAAAGTTATGACCAACCTAGATAGCATATTCAAAAGCAGAGACATTACTTTGCCAACAAAGCTTCGTCTAGTCAAGGCT
>NW_011439648.1:0-1766 GCF_000754665.1 Bison bison bison | reverse complement strand
TGATGTTACGGCTTTGTAATATAACCATTACAGAAAACAGTTTGTTTTTTATGGGAGAATTCTGCGCAAAACAGAACTGAGTCTTAGGCCTGGAGTGTGACTGGAGCTGTGTTGCCGCCGTAGTGTCTGAGCAGCAGGAGAGAGCTTTCACGCTGGGACTGGCGGGACTTCTTGGCGACGGAGTTTTCAACTTTGGCGAGCTGGTACGTGGACCGGGGGCACAGCTTCCTGAGCCCGGGGAGGCTGAGCTGCTGTCGCCGACCATGTCTGTCCTCGCAGCTCATGCACCCCGTGCTGGAGTCGCTGAGGGACACGGACCGGCAGTGGCTGATCGACACCCTCTATGCCTTCAACAGCGGCAACGTGGAGCGATTCCAGACCCTGAAGACCGCCTGGGGCCAGCAGGTCAGTCCCCTGGGATTGGCTGTGCGCCTGGGGTCACTTTGCTGTCTAACCCTCACCCTTCCTGCCTTTGCTTGTGCCGAGAGTCCTCTCGAAACACCAGCATACGCCTTGTGGTCCTGCCCGCTGGTGTTCGTGACAGTGGCACAAATCTTACAAATCTTTGTGAATTCTTTGTCTTGGAAAATCCTGGGTCTTCAGCTAAGCACTCTTGTAATAATTTCCTGAGAAAAGTGAAGTTCGAATCACTTGAAGCTAATAATGAGCCTCAGTGATCTAAAGTGGGAAATATTGGGGCTGCCCAGTTTCTTTTTCTCTGTTGACGACTGTAGAAAGAGTTTCAAACCCAGGCTAGGTAACCGATGTTGCGTTGCTTTACAGCCTGATCTAGCAGCCAACGAAGCCCAGCTTCTCAGGAAGATTCAGTTACTGTGCCTCATGGAGGTAAGCAGACCCAGGGCCTACGTGGTGACCTAAGACCCTGCCGGGAGCCGTGGGGCCCTGCAGACGCTGAAGGCCCTCGGGGTGCAGCTTAAGCTGTGGTGGTGGTGGTTCTCCTGCCCCGCCCCCCAGCCACCTCTGCTCTTCCTCTGCCACCACTTGCTTTTTTACTTTGTATTTGAGCCTTAGCTTGGGTGACCCCTGCTCAGGGTGGGACTCCCCGTCCGCCTGTGCTGAGAGAACTGCGGCCTGCCTTTGCTGGTCTGCCCGCCCTCTGTCCTGCCCTGGAACGTAAGCTTCTGGACCACAGGCACTTGGTGTTTCTGGCTCGTCGCAGGGTTGCCCGCTCCACATCCAGCCCTGGCACGTGGCAGCCTCAAGTACTCGTGCAGGAAATGAGCAATGACTGTTCCAGAAAGTGACCATAAAGCCTATTGCACCTTCTTGTCTAAGAATGGGAAGCTTAGTCTGAGTGAAGATAAGATATGTGACTAATACTAAGAAAATTTTAGTATCTGGAGTACTGATAAGGTCTATGTTTTCAGAGCAAGTATTGACAAAAATATCTTTATCAGTTCTCTGACGTACGAAAAACTTTTTTCAGATGACTTTTACACGACCTGCCAATCATAGGCAACTCACTTTTGAAGAAATTGCCAGAAGCGCTAAAATCACCGTGAACGAGGTATGTGGCTTAGACTCGGGGCTGCAGCCCAGAGCTTCACTGTGAACAAGGTATGTGGCTTAGACTCGGGGCTGCAGCAGAGCTGCTTCCTGGGCTCCGGACTGCGGTGTGAGCTCGCCGCCCCTAGGCTCAGGTCACAGAGACACTGAGCTGGGCTCCCCTCGTGTTTCACAGCTGGCGGGGTCCACGGGGATGTGCGTGTTGGCGCCAGAGTGTCTTACACAAGCCCCTCTATGTG
>NW_011439647.1:0-1767 GCF_000754665.1 Bison bison bison | reverse complement strand
CTACAGCCTACCAGGCTCCTCTGTCCATGGGATTTTCCAGGCAAGAGTACTGGAGTGGGGTGCCATTGCCTTCTCCAGATAGGACTGCTGGAGCTTCTTTTTATATCCTGCCTTGTTTATCACATGTTTGGAGGCTTCACCGGGGATCTCAAGATGGTCTGGTGGCCCTCAGCTAGTTGGCTTCTATCTGAATATCCTTTCTCCCCAACATTCTACCTCCCCATGAAGGCCCAATTTCTGCTAGTTTCTGGGAACTTTTCTCAGGAGCATGGCCTGAGCCACCTCTCTCCAGTGGGCAGAGCTGACCCAGTACCCAGAAAGGGTCTCAACCACTGACACAGTGGTAGCTACTGTCCCTCTGGAATTCTGCTTCCTCATCAGGGATTTAGAGAGGATAATGCAGGAGCACTAAGGGCCTGACAGCAGTAAGGATGAAGTTAGTGGCCGAGCAGTGAGGAGAATTCTAGAAAACTCTCAGATGCATGTGTAGGGGTAGAGGGACCCTAGACCTCAGGCTCGATTTCAGTCTAACCTGTCTTCACTTTCTATTTCATCTTTGTTCACCATAAGAACACAGGTAGCAGCAAAGCTATTTATATTCACACTCAACTCTTGGGGTGCTTCCTGGTTGTGTTGGATAAACCTGGAATTAGCCACATTCAATGGCATCCAGATGGTCAACACAGTGAATTTCAAACAGTTCAGGGCATCTCCCTCTGCCTGACACCACCAGTTAGGGCGACCTCAAGCCTCACTGTTTTGGTCTAGAAGGCAGTTTTCTTGATTCTTCTGTGTTTCCAAGGAGTGATTTCAGGAACTTAGGAGGCAGTAGCGTGAACAAGTCCAACCCCCTGCCCCCAGGTTTAATATAAGGAATATTCAAAATTAAGTCCTTGTTCCATCATTTATCAGGTGTGTGAGCCTCTATTTCTTAAGTGTAGAATACAAACAATAAAATGTACTATGCAAGACTGTTTTATAGATTAAGGATGTATGTGTAAGTGCTTGGCATACAGCTGGTGGAAGCTGTGTTTGTTATTATAATAATCACTGTTATAAGTACATTATTCAATAAATATTAAAGGATGGGCAAGTCAAATTCAGTTATCAAAATCTTTAAACCTTCCCTTTAATAACTTGTCAAACAATGTAGTTTAAGATAAGATGGATGATACCTGCAACTCCTCTATGGGACCTATGTAGCACTGCTTGCTGCAATAAGATCTGACCTGTAGGAACCACATCTTGCTCCTCCTCCCACTGACATGTGTGAGTTTTTGTTTACCATTGCTGTGAGGACAGACAAGGTCAAGACATATTCATATGCTCCCAGCCAAGATCTACCACCTTCTGGGCTCCCAGGATGGGGTAGTCAGTGCTTCCAGCCTCTATACCCCAGGGTATCATCTACCCAGAATCTGGGTTCTGCCACTGATCAACCCTGTAATCTCAGGCAAGTGGCTTAAACTCTAAATTTCAGCTCCTTATCAGAAAAAAAAGGGCTTCTTATGAGATTAATTTTGAGAATTCAAATGAATGATTTCTACAAAGTGCCTAATACACACGTAGCAATCATAAGCAGGGTGTTCTGGATGACAAGAGCTCTCTTTTAGGCAACCAAATCACCATAACATCAGCTGAGCTTCTGTCTTCTGAATCTGCCCCAGAGTCTACCTGAACAGACCCCTTCACATCCAGGGTGTCTAGTCCTGTGTCCTACCTGGCAGCCTCTCCAGAAGGTCCAAGTGCTCAGCTGATGGGGGTCTG
>NW_011439646.1:0-1771 GCF_000754665.1 Bison bison bison | reverse complement strand
TGACCCCTCCTCCCTCCTCCCTCCCCATACCATTTCTGCAGTCTCCACCCTGACCCTGGCCGGAACGTTAACCCCCATGTTGAACTCCATCCTAGAATCAGGAGATCAGGGAGCCCTGAAGAAGCTGCCCAGTAGACCTGGCAGGGATTGGTCTTGCTAATGACCTTCAGGCTGCAGGAAAGGGACTCGATGTCAGTGTCCCCAGGGGCTTCTGCTAGCTGTAGTTGGGGTTGTCAGAAAGTTATATAAAAATCTGTGCACATAATTTCTTCTCTTGTTTAATTTACACATCCCTGATGAGTTTACCCAAATAGTTCTTTTCTAATGTAATGAGGAGTTGTTTTAGCATACATTAACATTTTAGCATCTATTATTAGCATAAAAATATCCCCGAGTAAAAGTGTCCCAGATATTTAACAACTCCTCAAAAAACATTAAGGAGCCATAAACACTCCAAATGCAAAATAACCCAATACTCTGCCACAGAAAGGGTGACTGATATCCACTGAGAAAAGTAGGATTAGAATTTATTAAGTAACTGGTTGGTGCAGGATTTTCAGATTCAACGGTTTGCTGGTTTCCATTTTTACCTTCTTGCTTTCTAAAATTGCCAACTCTTTAAGTTAAATCATGTTTCAGAGGAGGATCACGTGCATTGTCAATTAGACCACCAAATTAAAACAAAGCAAGCTACGACACCACTAGTACTTCTTTTTAAAAAATATTTTACTGTTGAGATTTTTATAAAATACACAGAATTGAATTTCTTCTTGAAAACTGTGGTTACTGCGATGATGTATCAACCCAGAAAACCTTTCCCTTAATCATTAGAAATCGTTCTTTGCTTTCTAAAAGGGGAGGAGGTGTGTTGAAATGAGAAATGGTTATTTGCCCAATAAGAAGGAAATATATGTCAATTGAGGACATAGAAAGGACGGAGGCATGGTTTTTATCTCTCCCCCAAATCCTGATGCAGCAGTAGAAATCTTCAATTAAAAGATGACATGCTTATGGAAAAGGGTAACAAGTGTCTACATACGCATTTTTGATGAAGAGACATAAAAATTCAGGCGAGATGCCACACTCCTTCTTTATCTAGATTTCTCTCTGGTGGACCCTCAAGTTCTTTCTAGATTGTAATCAGAACAATTCAAGTTCAAACACACTGACCCCTTACCCTCAGACATAGGAAGGATTCCTTTTGTTAAGTAATTTTGTTCAACTTGAAATTTATTTTCAAAATCCTATGTTGGGAGTGGAATGATGTGATGTCAGGGATTTACTTTAAAATACTCCAGGAGAAAGAAAAGAGTGGAAGTGAACAGTGAAACATGAAAGACAAAATGATAATAGGGGTTGAAACTTAGAGTTGGGTATATAGGGGTTCATTGTACTTTTCTGTGTGTTTGGAAAATTCCATAATAAAAGTTTTTTTTTAATGTGTTAGGCAAAGGTGGAAAAATTATCCCTGCCAGGGGGCTCAAATAAAAACGTAGTCCATCGGGTAGCACCTGGAGTTACCCTTTTAATCTTCGTTTTTCAAGAATGGTAAACGACCTTGCTCCCTTTTTCATTTCTCGGGAATCAGCCCGCCATCCCCACGCTTTCTTTCCGGCAATCTTCCTTTCTCAACCCATAAACTGAGCATCCAAACCCGAGGTTGGGGGCTGATTAATGGAGCTTCCGTACTCAGCTCCTCTGAACAGAGTGTAAATACCCATAAAAACTAATATCAAAAGTTTTTATTGAGCTGCTTCGTTTCCCTGAGCGT
>NW_011439645.1:0-1772 GCF_000754665.1 Bison bison bison | reverse complement strand
TTCTGCAACAGCGTGAATCAGCTCTATGCATACATGCATCCTCTCCCTCTGGGGAGCCTCCCTCCCACCGCTCCCCCCACCCTTTTATTTTCATAGGATTTTTTTTTTAATTGAAGTATAATGGAAAGCTCTCTTGTAATTCATCCTGTGCACAGATCGCTCTTGCTCCTTTCGTGATCCTGCAAAACAAGTTTAATTCATTTGCAAAGTAGTAGATCTTCAGTCTCTTGAATGCAGCTACCTCAGCCCCCGTGGCTGCTGTGGGGAACTGACTTATTGCCTTTAGTTGTTCCTCACGTCACGCTGAAGCCTGCCCGCTGCTCTGTAATCTACACTCATCAGTCTGAATATTACCTACCAGAGTAGAATATTAAAATTTATGAAGACGAAAAAGGTATCTGCAAAATTACTGTAATAAATACGGTGATGGCAGAGCTGTTAAATCCAACATCAAGTGTATGATTGAGTCCCCCTGAAAGTTCCATTACAGGGCGAACATTTTTGGTCCCGTGAATGATTCTTAAATTTCATTTTACTGGTTTGGTTAGGGGATCGGTTGTTTCCATAAACGGTCAGAGTTTGGAAGCTAAGCGTGGGCTCCCCGAGTATTGTGACAGTGACTGCCTTTGACCAGTGCTGAGTGCCTGGCATTGTCTATTTCTCAGATAATCATAGGCTAAACTATTTCAGGAAGAAACTGAGCTTCCATTAAGCTGAAAAGATCCATCTCCTGAGGGTTAGAGAATGTTTGTTTCATGTGTTCAAAAATTGACAACTCTGTTAGCTGGGGAAGCAGCAAGTTTCTTTATTTTCAGCCAGAAAACTTTCTTGCATGACACGTTCGTAGTGTTTGTATTTTGTGTCATTAGGTCAGTCCATTGCTCTTTATTTAGAAAGATGACTGGTGATATTTCCAGGTCATTTCTTCTACATCTTCTGTATCTGTATTGCTTTTGATAAAGATTTAAGTTAAAAATGAACTGAGATGTGAAGGCATTTGCACAGCTGTTAAATACTGTAGGCTTTCATTTTGCATCATGAAAATGTCTTAAGGCATCTGTGACATTTTCAATAGATCTTCTTTTAAAAATACAGGGCTTTTTTTCTTCTTCTTCTATTTTTTGGCCTCTCCGTGCAGCATGTGGGATCTTAGTTCTCTGACTAGGGATCGAACCTGTGCCCCCTGCAGTGGAAGCAAGATGTCTTAACTTCTGGACTGGCAGGTAGGTCTCCCAAATATGAGGCTTTTGGTGGTGGGGTGGGGGATCTGTACCACATGTAGAAAGAAACTCATCCTAATAGAAAAGGTCAGGGGACTTTCATCTTTAAAAGGCCTTGCTGTTTTCAGCTACACATGCTGATTCTTTCCTCCTATTATAATGACACCCTGCGTGGGAAAGGGATTACACGGTGGATCTTGCCACTGCAACCCTGAGTACAGAATAGAATGGAGAGTTGGCTCTGCTCCCTTGTTGTGTTCCATTTTGGAAGCACTGCCTTCTCTTTTGTTGCCAGTGGCCGTGGAAGAAAACATTATTTTATCAAAACACCCCTCTAGAATTGAGCTAGAAGAGAAAGGTGTTCTCTGCACAATAGCAGTTTCTAAGCAAAGGGTGAGAGGATGCTTATGCTAATGAAGAAAGTGAAATTGAAGTGTTAGTAGTAGCTCAATCATGTCTGACTCTTTGCGACCCTATATACTATAGCCTGCCAGGCTCCTCTGTCCATGGAATTCTCCAGGCAAGAATACTGGAGTGGTTGCCATTTCCTTC
>NW_011439644.1:0-1773 GCF_000754665.1 Bison bison bison | reverse complement strand
CCTGTTCCCCCATCTTTATTTCTCCTAAAGTTGAAAATGGATCTACACATACACATGAAGACTTTTGTGACTTCCTGTGATTGGTAGTTCAGTGGCTTTCTTCTCTATTAGATCTTGTCTTACAAGCATTAACTGATGCACCTCCAGCAAAGTCCATTAGCTAATGTGTCTGTCTATTAAACCACTCTCCTTCTCAGATGTCCTACTTCCTCACCACCAGCTTGGAAAATTAAAATAGTTGACTTGTTCAAGATTTTAGAAAAGAAGCACTTTTTTATTTCAGATAGCTGCTTCTCTCAGATACATCTTTCTTAAGAAACCTTTACTGGCCTCTTGAAATAAGGAAGGAATTCCATTTTCATGCTCAAGAAAACATCAAAATGGACAGGCACATTTACAAACGTACACAGGAAATACTCCCAACATCAGCAGGTAGTTTGTTCTGGTTCAGGCCAGTCTTCAATGAGCAATGCCAGGGAATTTTACAAAGTTTCCCCAAATTACCTCAAATTCCCTGACAGATCAATTTGGCAACCTGTTCTTGTCCTGCAGCAGCATCAGGGACCTGTGAATCTATCTCAGTTTTCAAGTCTGCTCTAGAAGTTGAGTTGGTTGCACTGAAGTTGGCAAGAAGGAGCAAGGTCTATACTTCCAGGCCATCTGGCACTATTTTTTTCAAAACTTCTATGCTAAGTTTATAAAATGAAAGTCAGGATTCTTGCCAGACATAATTTGGTTCTTGGTTTCAGTATTCAGGAGCAATATATTGGATGAGAGACAAGAATAAATTGAACCCAAAGCATGAAAGAAAAACACTGATAAACTGAACTGAAAGACTCCATTAACAAAAATGAAAAAAGCAATTCACAGACTAGGAGAAAACATTCAAGATCTACATATATATCAAGGGAGTAGTACCAAGGGTACATGAAGAGCTCTCACACCAAACTCTTACAAAAGATTTGAAAAGATACTTCACTGAAGAAGATACACTAGTGGCCAAGAAGCACATAAAAAGATGCTTAACATCATCATTAGTCATCAGAGAAATGCAAATTAAAACAATGAGATATCATCATACATCCACTGAATGGCCATATACAAAGGACTATCAATGCCAAGTGTGAATGAAGATGTGAAAAAAGTGGAACTCTTGTACACTGCTGGTAGGAATGTAAAGTGACACAGCCATTTTGGAAAACAGCTTAGAAATTTCATAGAAGTTAAACATGCACTTACCCTTATGTCCAAGAAATTCCATCCACTAGGTATTTACCCAAGAAAAGTGAAAGCATGAGTCATTATACCTTGCACATGCATGCTCATAGTAGCTTTATTCTTAACAGTTAAAACTTGGAAACAACATAAGTGCTCATCAACAGAAAAACAAAAAGTAGTACATCCATACAAAGGAACACTATTCAGCAATGAAAGGAAATGAACTACTGATTAACACAATCATTCTGATGAATTTGAAAAGGCTCTGCAAAAGAAGCACAAGACTACACACTGCATGTTCTAATTCTCTAAAATTCAAGAGAATATCAGCTCATTTATAATGACAGAAAGTAGCTCAGTGGTTACCTCAGTCAAGGATGAGGGGAATGACTGCAAAGAGGTGAAAGGAAAGATTTGAGGATGAAAAAAATTGTCTACCTCTTGATTGTGATAAGTATTTAGGCATACAGTTTGTCAAAACTCACAACCGCACACTGGAAATAAGTGCATTTTGTTATATGAAAATTATACCCCCAAAGAGTTGAATTTTTTTTT
>NW_011439643.1:0-1775 GCF_000754665.1 Bison bison bison | reverse complement strand
TGCCTGGAGAATCCCAGGGACTGGGCAGCCTCGTGGGCTGCCGTCTATGGGGTCACACAGAGTCGGACACGACTGACGGGACTTAGCAGCAGCATCTGATGAGGTTGTCATGAGATTTAAAAGACATAAGCCAACTTTAACAGTGCCTGGCACAGAGCTGTACTAAACTATAAGCTCTTGAAAGCAGAAATTCTAGTCTGTTTTCTTTACTACTGTAATTCCAGTGTCTATAACAGTACTTAACCTAGAAATATACTTTAATATTTATGTCAATTAATTGAACAATTTTATTTAATCAAATAGGCACTCTAGACAATGTGAAGCTGATCAGCCCATGCCATTGTTTCCTACCATGAATGCTTTAAGTCTATTAGCACTTTAGATTTGACCTGCTCTTCCGCACATTGAATTGTTGTTTTTCTGGTATATGGTGTGTGCATGTGTGTCTGGGTGGGGAGGGTGAGGTAGGAAGTTTAAGTATAAAAGCACTAGGAAATAAGGCTTTTATACATAACCTTACTAATTGCATCCTTACTTCTCCTTTCAAAATATCTATTATACTCTTTCTCTTTTCAAAAGAAATTTGTGCTGACTGATGTTAGAGAACAATACAATGTGATAAAACAGAAGGAGGAAAATTTCGTTCAGTAAAAGGAAAAGAAAGAAATAGCTAAACCATACAAGCCATTGCTATTTGAGCATCACAATGGCCTCAACATTTGTACAGCCCTTAAATTTTACAAATGCCATCCAGCAGGGCTAGCCTCATTTCATGGCTAAAGTGGTAAGTGAGTAGCCATTACACAGGACATTTTTGAGTAGTAGTTAGATTGTTCCATAACACCAGCTTATTTCTCCCTCTGTCCTAACGTCAGTGTATAAATGTTAAGATACCGATATGTGAGAGAGTAGCTACATGATAGCTTGAATTTGTTTAGAGAAAGAATTGCATGGAAATGTACTAAGGAGGTAGGTCTGAATACGGCACTGCAGGCAAGCGTGCTGGACACATTGGGATGGCATTTATTTAGAGCTGACCAAATTAGAATAATATAGGGCCTACAGAATATTTTAGAAACCTTGTTGGATACTCCTTATTTGGGTTCCACACTTGTAGGGTGAGATCCGCATAAGTATCTTTAATTATTAGAAGACACATAGCTTGAAGTCAAAACTAATAGTAAGAATTGCTTTTTTAAAAAATTCTGGTCACTGTTATCTCCATTGATCTCTCATCGCTAGCTTTTCTCTTCAAAATGTTCAGAGTGGAATCTATCCCTTTAAATGAATGCTAAGAATATAATGCTGTTTATTATAATAATTATTTTACATTTATTTGTCATGCATTACACATGAATTCATCAACAATTATTACAGATTAATTCATCAAAAATTTGTAGCAAAAATAACAAGAAATAAACTTTATAAAGTCTGTTACATTTATAATTGCTGTGCTGTTAGGATTGCCATTTCCTTCTTCAGAGAATCTTCGTGATCCAGGGATCACACCCATGTCTCCTGCATTGCAGGTGGATTCTTTACCACTGAGCCTCCAATGAATGTGTTAAAACATACTACTAGTATAAAAGATACTGTGGTATCATATTAAATATGATACTTTTAAAGTGTGCTTTTATCAATTATAAATTTTCACTATGTCATATATTGAAATTTGCCTTACATCACCTGTAAATTGTCACTTAGTCATTCTAGCAACACAATTGATATCAACAATCAGTTCAGTCACTCAGTCATGTCTGACTCTTTGCGACCCC
>NW_011439642.1:0-1776 GCF_000754665.1 Bison bison bison | reverse complement strand
TTCTATAAGATTAAAAATGTTTTACTTTTCTGTGTTTGTTTTTATGTATTATTTGTATGAAAACTACTATACACCTATTACAATACAGTACTATATAGCCAGCTGTGTTAGTCGGGTACCTCTGCTAACTCTGTTGGACTTATGAACAAGTTGGACTTACGCACTCTCAGATTGGAATTTGCTCCTATATAGGGGACTTACTGTATTCGGGATTATCAGATGACTTCTTACTCCATCAAAATATGTATATTTCTGAGGTTGTTGAGAAAGATAAATAGATTTGGTATTGTGGATTTTGTGTTTGTTTTATGTAAAAATGTGTTCATTAAAACCCAGAAGTGTTTGTGTACACAGGCACACGTGAACTGGTTTCTGTCTGTCTTACGTGAAGTGTGTTGACATCTACAGATAATCACAGTCAGACACTCCTTTGACTAACTCCTGGTAACTAACAAAGACCCAGTCAGATTCAAGGCATGCCACCTCCCATCTGCCTGAAATCATACTACTCCTACAAGTGACTGGGTGAGTTAATAAAAGTTATTCTACAGTCTCTCTTCTTACCTACTTGCCTGTGTTCTTAGGGGCAAGTTTCATATATGACTTTAATTTCTGAATTTTGGTGAAATCCTGAAATTACCCTACTGTAGCTAAAAAGGTGAGGCCACCATATTTCCCAACCTCCTTTATATTTACTAATCACATTGTCCTAATAATATATTATATATTATAATATATTTTATATATAATTATTATATATGTAATAAATATAACATATTATCAGGACAGTATGATTAGTTTAGTATAGCAGACTATGAGGAGAAGTGATACTGATCACTTCCCAGTCAAGTCAGTTGAAGGTCTTTATGCTTCTTCCATCCCTCTGTCTCTTCCTCTTCTTTAGCATCTGGAAGGCCACATCCTTCAAATGTTACAGAAAAACAAACAGGACCTCTTTCAAGCTGGGTTTCTGAGTCTGGGATGTACAACATAAGCAGGTAAAAATGTGTTACATTACGTATTGAGATTTCAAGAATTATTTGTTATTGCAGCATAGCCTAGCACACCCTGACTAACATGCCTTTGGTAGTCTGCCCAAACTATCAAACCAACAAAGCTGATGGCTCCCCTTTCTTAAAGTCTCTCACATCTGTTCCTTTCCATTTCTATGGCCAAGATTCCAGTTCACAGACCCAACCTCTCACTTGTACACTTGCAGGAATACTGCACTACCTCTAAGCCTCCAGCCTCTCCCGCTCTATTCCTTCCTCCTACCTCATTTTCAGATCCTCAAACATAGCTTAGCATCATGCCACTCTCTTGCTCAAAATGGCTCCCCATTGCCTACAAAATAGTCCAAACACTGAAGCCAGAGCCACAAACCCTTCTGTAATGAAAATTTAATCCTGTCTTTCCAGCTTCTTTTCTCAGATCCCTCTTCCTACCTCTGATTGAATTAATCACTCTCTCTCTTCATGCTCCCATGCTGCACTTTCCCACCTCAACTATTGCTGGTTTTCCCCCATAAGTCTTATCTCTCCTTATTCCAGGCCCCAGTTATTCCTACCTGACAAAGGCTTCAGGGCCAATTCCTCCATGACATTCTCCCTCTCTGTTTTTAACTTTTATTTTATATTGGAGCATAGTTGATTAACAATGTTGTATTCATTTCAGGTATATGGCAAAGTGATTCAATTTTATATGTATACACACACACACACACACACACACACGCATATCTATTCTTTTTCCAAATAGGTAATTACGGAGTATTGA
>NW_011439641.1:0-1778 GCF_000754665.1 Bison bison bison | reverse complement strand
CACACACACACACACATATGTATCACATCCCACTTTGCAAACATGGGGTCACACGTGCCAGAAAACCACCCATGGCTTTAGATGTAATCACCCTGGTTTAGAGAATGACAGCTTTATTGTTCAATAAAATAAATTAACTGATTCAGAGATCTTCACTGGCGGTTAGGAGGTTTTATGTATTTATCTGAGAAATAGGAGGGGTTGCAGGAAGGATGGGAAATGACAGAGTTCTCTGCAGAAGCTCCACGAGGCCGCCCCAGGGTGATGCAAAGGCCACTGTCTTTGCCTTTTTCCCCACCAGGTCTTTGGATCTGGCAGCCAAAGGGCGGGAGAGACACGTGAAATAACCTCGCTCCACAGAGGTTCTTAAAAATCTTTCGGTGGAGGGAACCAGAATGGCCTCTTTTCCTTAACCCTGCTCTCTGTCTTTCTCTCCCTACCATTTACGCTTTGCAAACAGACAGGCTTCCGGCCTCTGGAGTGGAAGCAAAGGAGCAGGGAGCATTGTGATCAGGCAGAGGGAGGAGTAATTTAATTGTCTGGTTCCTTCTGTGCTGGAGAATATCAAACAGATGAGGAGGATAAAACAGGGAGCTCAATAATTAATTTTCATGTTTCTCACTAGTGGGGCTTCGTCGGGCCCTGTGCGTGATTATAGCAAGAGGTTGGATTCTGAAGTTTCACTCATTAGCTACGTGTTGTATGAAAATACCTTGATTTTCAAAAGGCAGAGTGACAAGAATGAAAAATTTCAGCTATTAAAAATATCCCGGTGTCAGGGACTTTTGTGAGAGAAGAAAAACTCTCTGATTCCCTCAGATAAATAATGAAACGGATGGTTGTTGCGAGGTCAAGGGTCAAAACTTCCCTGTTGACTAAAACACAAGGTTGACTTAAAAGATTTTCGGAAGTTATTCAAGGAGCCAAGCGTCGGGCTGGGTTGTTCTTCTTTTTTTTTTGCTTCCTAATGAAACCGAGGGGGCTCCCTGAAATTTCCACCACCCCTGCATTCAAAGCACACGGGTTTTAATGGGCTGGACGTCGGCTTTGACCCTGGTCTTGCATGCCGCGTGTATAATAGAGAGCATTTGTGAATAATTAAATGGCGCTGTCCCAGGCTCTGAGTTTATCCAAGGCTAAGTATTAAGATTTAATTGATTCCAAATTAACTAGTACGTTCTCCATTCAATCCGGTGGACACTGGAGCCCCCAGCAAACTCACAGCCTCCCCAGCACGCGTCCTGTCCCCTGTCCGTCCCGGCTAGGCCAGGAGCTGGACACCATTTCCTTCCCAGCATACTGATTAGCCTGGCGTGCATTTATTCACAAGCTCTGGATTCCAAGCTAGGGAACGTAATTTTTAGCACAAATGGTTCAATCATTCAAACATACAAACATTTCAAGGTAATTTCTGCAAATCCCCATTGTGATCTAATTTCTTATTAAGCAGAATAAAGCTGTTTGGCATTGCAATTAATCAGTTTGGGGCTCCACGGAGCACTTGCTGCGGAGCTCTTCCCGTTCTATTTTTAAAGGCATTGGAGCTGTGTTCCTTGCCTTCCCGCCCTGCCTGTCATGTGCACACACACACCTGTGCACACACACCCTCACTGATGGGCACTAGGGCGAACCTGGCACAAACAGTCGTCACAGAGCTTTATTTTTACTACATCTTTGTGTGTGTGTGTGTGTGTGTGTGTGTGTGTGCATGTGCGTGTATAAGTCACTACCAGGAAAATGACTAAATTTGTGTTTTATTTTTTTAAAAAAAGCAAAGT
>NW_011439640.1:0-1780 GCF_000754665.1 Bison bison bison | reverse complement strand
GGGCTGCAAAGAGTCGGACGTGACTTAGAGACTAAACAACAACATGCACATATGGAGGAAGGAGATATATGAGAAATCTCTGTACTTTCCTCTCAATTTCATTATAAACAAAAATCTGTTCTGAAAAAAGTCTTTGTAAAGAACAAAGTACAAACAAACAGAAAACCCCGAAGGCCCAGCCAGCGAAGTTCCTGGCCAAGCACTATCAAGACGTCTTCCAGACTTCCTGAATGTAGGGGCAGTAGGGTTCTCTGCCCTGCTCTCCTCATCAATGGCTAATTTCTACTCAATGATGCAGAGATATGCACATAATTACCAGAGTAGTATGAGTGCTGTTCTGAGCCACTCTATGAAGCTGCCAGATGAACAAGATAGCCTGTTTGGGGCATGGGGAAGAATTAAGGAGAGGTGGCAGCCTGTCTCAGATCCATTTTCAACCCCAGTCTCCTAAGATTTCTTGAAGGAAGTTACTACTACAAATAGAGATAACTCGTGCAGTGATGCAAGCGGTAAAAAGAGGATCCTAGCTGGGAGCTAACATCTGCTTTGACATTGATTCACTGCGTGCACCTCACTAAGCCATTCCAGCTTTCTATGGCTCAGGGTCTTTTCTGTAAAAATGATGGTCTCAGGGTCACTTGTTATCAGGTTGTTGTGATAAGAAAGCAATTAAAAGGACTCTGAGTATATAAATACATCTTAAAATAGCAATGGCTATTTCCTGCCTATACGCACACACTCTACACTCATACATTATATAACGTATACTTGTATACATGGGAAGGAAAAAGACAGGATTATTCTGAGATGAGATGAACAAATACATTATTTAGGGGTCAGGGCCTATGTTAACTGTACCTTTAATAACTTATTTTTGTGAGTAAACTCAGGTTTTATTATATCTTTTAGTAGCTACCCATGTAAAAATTTTTCTAGTACTTATTTCTTTTAAGTCACTTATTTATTTATTTAGAGAGTGTTGACTCTGCTGGGCACTGGAGAGAAAAAGATAAAAGAGACATGCTTGTTATTTGTCTTCAAGGAGAAGAAACATGAGAATAGTTACAATCCTAAATTCTGAATGTGGGTAGACAAATATGTAAGGTTGTGCTGGTACAGAGGAATAAGAAAGCGTGGGTGCTTGGGGGACAAGGCAAGGGTGTAAATTTCAGCTTCCTACCACTTTTTTCACTTGGATTCTCCTGTTTCTCCTCTGTGCCTGGCACTGAGCTATTTGAGTTTTATATTATTTTTATCTCTTATGGGCTCCTTATAAAAAAATATTATTTACCCTTATTTTTCAAATGAGGAAAGAGATTCAGAGAGGTTAACTAACTTGCCTAAAATCACACAGTTAATGAATGGCAGAGCTAGAAATCAAATCCTGCCTTGACTCTTTAAGGCTGACTGCACACTACTTCTTCTCCAACAAGTTGTGTTTAAGATACAGAGTTCTAAAGGTAGAAAATGTTGTTTTTTCATGTCTCAGCTTTAGACAGCCCCTTAATAATATTTATGAGGATATATTTTTATGCTTATAAATATAAGCATATATAATATATATATATAAGCATGTATTATATATTATATATATGCATAATACGGAGAAGGCAATGGCACCCCACTCCAGTATTCTTGCCTGTAAAATCCCATGGATGGAGAAGCCTGGTAGGTTGCAGTCCATGGGGTCGCTAAGAGTCAGGCACGACTAAGCGACTTCACTTTCAATTTTCACTTTCATGCATTGGAGAAGGAAATGGCAACCCACTCCAGTGTTCTT
>NW_011439639.1:0-1780 GCF_000754665.1 Bison bison bison | reverse complement strand
CCCTCTGTCATTCCCTTCTCCTCCTGTCCTCAATCTTTCCCAGCATGTGGCTATCAGATAACCTGACTCAGCAGAAAGATTACTTCAGTATCATGCATAGAAATGTTGACAGTTGCTGAGAAACTTACTAAAATCCTAAACCATCCTTCTTCCCTAGAGCATGATCAATTCTTTACCATCTCCTTCCAAAAATCTTATTTTAAAAAATAATTCACATTCTAAACAGTTTCCTATTCAATTTCTGTTCAAGGATTAGTAATGCTTGACTTTCAAGCTTATCCTACCAGACAAGGAAAACAACCTGATTATTTTATTTTCCTAAAACCCTGTCAACCTGGATCAGGCAACACTATTATTACCTATGTAAGCGAACTTCCCTGTGTCCCAAAGTTACATGTATCCCTTCCTACATGACCTTATTTAGCTCCCAGGGAAGTTTGAGACTCTGAACCTTATATAAAATTTCCCATGCTCACTTATTTCTCACCTGTAAACCAATCTGGGTAGCAAGATGAGGACAATCTTCCTACAGTTCTGACCGAAGCAGGCTGATGTCCATTGGATTGGGGCGGGGGGTGTGGGAAAGGCGGGAGAGAGGAACTTGGATGGGAAACCTGCCCCAAGCAGCTAGTAACTCAAGCCACACCACTGTCATCTTCACGAGACTGTGAGGTCTCCATGCCCTGCCCGCTCCGCCCTCACGTGACTGCCGCTGCCTGTCACGTGGGCTCATCGGGGTCACTGTCCCATGGCACACCCAAACATCTGCACACATCTGAAAGGGGGGGTGGGAAAGGTTTTCTGTGCCAGGAAGAACCAGGGAGACGGGTGAAGGGTGGGGAGGGACTGACCTGGATGGCCTGGCGGCCTTGCTGGGCGTCGGCCAGCAGCTGGATGGTGAGGGCCCGCGAGTCCTGCAGAGCCTCCTGGAGGTAGACGAAGCTGTGGCCGCCGTGCCGGCCCACTGTACACTCGCGGCAGATGGGCACGGAGCACGTGTCGCAGTACAGGTGCAGCACCTGGGGGACCAGAGAGACGCAGGTGTTAGCGGCGTGCGGGACGCTCTGCGGCAGACCCCCACGGCAAACACGCACCCCCCACCGGGGGGGGTGGGGCGCCGCCGTCCACCCTGAGGAACCTGCTCCCCTCCACCCCCGACCCAGAGAAAAACCAACCAGCTCCCCCGTTCTGCTCCAGTTTCTTTCACAGCCATGACTGAGCCACTTGGAAGGCCAAGAAACAAAGAAACAAAACAATCCTCCTGCCATCAGAGACTTCCCTAATCCTAATCTAACCAGAGGAAGTTCCAAGAGTATGTCTCTGTGGTCTGAGATGGGTGGCCGGAATGGACCAATACACACAGTTTCTCTTGCCATCCCAGGCTCTGGGCTGGGAAGCCAGGCGGGGGGCCAGGATCAAACACCCACCCACTAGCGCCCGCTGCCACCTTCCCCATCGAGAAGCACTTAAGCAAGGTGAGGGCTTCCGTTTCTGGAACGAGGGCCAGAGGCTCATGGTAAAAGCCAGCCAGCTTCTTGTCTTTCTCTTTCCTGCCAAGTTGTTCCCAGGAGCTGACCCTGGGAGGCAGCTGGTGCTTGACAGAGCTGCTTTATGCCAAGTTCTGTGCTGCCCTGGGGCTCCCCCAGTGCTGGGAGGGGCAGAAGGCTTGGCACCGCCTCCACCTGCTGATAAACGCCCAACTCTCAACAGCAAAAGCTCCTTGGCGCAGGGCCAGTCCCATCGCATCCCTCCCCAGAGCTGGCCCTCGGCACTGCTGTCT
>NW_011439638.1:0-1781 GCF_000754665.1 Bison bison bison | reverse complement strand
CTCCCACTCACTCTTCAACCCACTAGAACTTTATTTCTGTTCCTACTGTTTCATGAAAACACTAAGTCTTTTTCTCAAACCGTATTTTATTTGATTGGAAATATCCATTAGAAAGGATATTAGGTATATTATATATGCCCCATTTTTTGTTGACCAAACTGAATGCTAATAAAGGAGAAAAAAATGAAGCTATCAAAAGGTAACATAATCCATAGAAGCTTTTATTCTACATAATGCTTTTACATACTTCTTAGTGAGAAAGATTAAGCTAAAACCCTAGTACGTAACAAAACTTAGGCCAGGGGAAACTGACGTGTTTTGTAGTTATGCTAAGCATCACCCCTCCTACCCTTGACGTTACAGAATGCTGAAACAGTTTCTGATGGCAGTAGTTGAACAAAGGAGAAGTTAAGGCTGTTTTTAGAGAGAATAAAGAGTAAGTTGTTTATTCTAGGTAGCATTATATGATGCAGTTGGTTAAAGTTTATATGTGAATGATTTAGTTACTTTTACATTGAACAAGCCCTAGGTTCATGGGTGGGGAAGACCCCTGGAGGAGGAAACAGCAACCCGCTCCAGTATTCTTGCTTCGAGAATCCTGTGGACAGAGGAGCCTGGCAGGCTACAGTCCATGGGGTCGCAAAGAATCAGACATGACTAAGTGACTAACACACTTTCGTTTAACTTACAGTAACATCTTTCCTCTCTCTCAGCTATGACTGAATTTAGTTGCCAGCTTGCTAATCTTGGTTTCAGACCTTTCCAGATTTGGTTGGAGCGTGAAAGAGAGGAAGAAAAATATGGTAAGAAGGTAAGAAAATCCTTACTCAAAATTTGTTTGGTGGGCTAGATTTGAGGTCCTGGGATTGAGAAATATTTAGGGCTGACCCTTTCATGGATGGTTTTGTAGGTACTTGGCGGAGTCCCATCACTGGAGCCTCTCACCTCTGATTTCCTAATGGATAGATCTCTATTCGAGTGGTAGATTTAGGCTCTCTCTGCCCTTGCTCCCTCCAGAAATTGGGGGTCCACATAGATCCTATCCTTGTAAATTGAGCCCCTTGATCCTTTTCTGTAGCCTTATTGTACTAAATCCAAGATGAGCTTTTTCTTATATACTACCCACCTCCATGCCATGGGAAACCCTCATGTAGACTTTACCTGGTCGCATTTGAGAGTTCTGGCCAGTCCCCAAACAGCAGAACCTCTCTCCCATTACCATCAAAGCAGTTTTTGAGTCAATCTCTTGACTCCTCGATTTCTCTGCAGTCATTTTGCCTCATCACTGCAGAAATAAGACAATACATTTTCTTAGTAGGTTTCTCAAAGGCTCCTTTCAGTAGGCTTCCTGGAGACACATCCAAATGAGCGTGAGGAAACAGGCATAGCCTAATCCCTACGCATCCAGGATGGAGGACCTGGAGGTCCAGGAATTTTGTGATCCTTTCCTTTAAAAATCTGAATTTGGATCTGGCACCTGCCTTGGGTATGAAGTATCTCTGTCCTCTTGATATCTCAGCTGTAACTTGTCATTCAATATCCTACAATATTCCCTTTTTGAAAAATAAGAAACTTGGAGCTGGAATTGAATTTGACTAAGATGTTAACCAGAGAAGGCAATGGCAACCCACTCCAGTACTCTTGCCTGGAAAATCCCATAGACAGAGGAGCCTGGTAGGTTGCAGTCCATGGGGTCACTAGGAGTCAGACACGACTGGGCGACTTCACTTCCACTTTTCACTTTCATGCATTGGAGAAGGCCATGGCAACCCACTCCAGTG
>NW_011439637.1:0-1781 GCF_000754665.1 Bison bison bison | reverse complement strand
GGGAACAAGGAACAGAAACATATTCAAGCTACTTTAAACTAGTATGAGGCATTACAGAATCTTTAAAATAAGCCAAATGGACACAGGATCTTATTCAGAGATGGGAAAATAGGTCAGAGTACTGTCAATCCACACAGTCTGATTATCACATTCTCACCTCAACACCGGGAACACATTTCTCCCTTTGCTGCAACTTCACCATTATTCTCACTGTTTTGTTACTTCAGTGAATTCTTAGTAACACTCAAGATTACTTAATAAACTATTTAAAAAATATTTTTAGTGTTTATTTTAAAACTTAATAAAAACATTGTATAAAATACTATTTTAAAGCAATAAAAATATTTTAAATATTTTCATTATTATATGAAAGATTACATGCTGCATACTTTAAATAACCAAAAATAAGATGGTACTTAACACTCAGATACACACACATACATACAAAATGATTCGCTAGTAAAAGGAAAAAATATTGAGCCTTTGTGTGTGAAACCTTTCTGGTAAATCACAGATAACTTTGCAACTTCTACCTGAGTTTCTCTACATGGCTGGTGTTCAATTAAAGACACAGATTTGAGAAATTATAGCTATTATTTGGTCCAGAGAAAGAGAAATTATTTAGTAATGCAACTCCGACTCCTGAAACATCAGAGTTTCTACTCTGCTTGTCGTCTTGAGTGCAAACTGAGCGCTCTATTCCATGAGGTGCTTTCACTTAGGAAGGACCACTTTTTTTTAGAAAAGAAACCCCCAAATCTTAACCAGAATATAGAAGTTGTCAGGTACGTAAAAGTCAGCCTAGAAGCATCAACACCACAGTCTCCTCGGGGGGCTAAGGGAATATGTACAGCATCGTTTCACCAGCTTCCCTGACTAAGTCCACTTTTATAAAGCGTCAGCCTTGGTATCTTGAAAAAAGAAGCAACTCAAAAGGAAGTGTGGTGGAAATTTCCAAAATACAGGGAGTCTGTTTGGATAAAACCAGTGAAGACAGGCTTCTATATTTAATGATGGGGCCTGGGTTGCCTGTCTTCTGTGATCACTGGCTCTGTGTGCTACACTTTGGTGAGTTTATGATGGTGTAATCCTCCCATGAATGAAGCCCTCCCTCCTTCCAGTGCTGTTTATTCTTAGCTTGTGCACACAAAGAGCAAAGAAAGTCGTCAACAACACATCCAGTTTATACACTGAACGCTGCTAAGAGCCTTGCTGACTCAAGTGAACCAAGACGCTCTTGTGTCCTGAACATCCTTCCTTCATTCATTCACACACACACACAAATATTTACCCTGCACCTACTATGTGCCAGGCACAACAACACAAGAGGTTAACCGGGGAAAAGTGAAGATCAGGGACACGGCAGTGGTAGTGACGGAGCAGAGAGGGAAAAACAGTTTGTTAATAAAAGGGGAGATTCTTTTCCTGACATCCTGTAAAAATGTGTGGCTCTAACGTGTCAGTCATATTAATTAAGCTTGTTTCTAATTTGAACCGTAAGATTCAAGAGAAAGCACCCCATGTTGATGGGCCTTTCTTATTCTCACCAAAAGTCCCATAATAGTTGAAAAATAAATCTATGGTAGTTCTCCAAACTGTCAAACCTAAAGAATATCCAACTCCATATGTTTCAAGAGCAGAGAATGATGGAGCTAATGATTTGTTGCTTTTTACAAAACAAATAAATAAATTTCATATGGGAAGATTCCCTAGAGAAGGGAATGGCTACCCACTCTAGTATTCTTGCCTGGAGAATCCCATGGACAGAGGAGCCTGGTGGG
>NW_011439636.1:0-1782 GCF_000754665.1 Bison bison bison | reverse complement strand
GTACAGACATTGTAAATGCACACCACTTTCATCTGCTTGTATCCATTTAATGTGGGGTCTGGAACCAAAGGAGGAGGAGAAAAAGAGCGTCACCTCCACCCTCAGTCCACGTGCTGCCGTGACGATGGGGTTGAGGATGAAGAAAACTCTTCCACGCACTCATTATTTAGGGCTTTGCTGGCAGTCCTTCCCCACCAACCGCCTCCTTCCATCTCTGCTCCGTTCGTTGCTCATGGTGGCTGTTTGTGCGTGCAGAAAGAATCTGAAAGCTCCACCAGACCAATTATTCATTGAGAATTTGGTTTTCTTCTCCCAGGGGTGCCTTTTATGGAGCAAAGCTGGCTCCAGGTGTTGGCTCCTGTGGCGTCACAAGCAGCTTGTGTGTGGGTGCCGCTTCAAGCCGAAATACATAAATGTCACCTCCAGGACCACCAGGGTCCTGGCTGAAGTTTTAATGAGGCAGAAGTTGGCAGTGATTGATTGGTAAGACTAGGTCTTGGGCGTAAGGGAGGGTAAGAGGACTGGAGAGGCGAGAAGGGAGAAGGGAGGGGCTGGGGTGGGTGTCCCAGGGACACCGGGTGGCGGAAGGCAGAGACACTTGCAGACAGCGGCTCCAAGATCTAGCGGCATCAATGGGACAGGAGTGGCACTGAGTCATCTGTGTAGTAACACGAACTGGCAGCAGAAAATGATGCCGAAGGGAACCATTCTCTTCTTATTGGAAAGTTTACCGGTTCTGATCACAGTTCAGGGACAAGGGGCCTGCATGGGAATGAGGGAGCGTGGTAGGATTTCCCTCTGGCTTTTGCAGAAATCCGGGACTGTGGCATCCACTTCTGCATCAGTTCCTTGCTTCTCCTTCTGTGGGCGGCAGCTACCCCAGACCCACCGGCCACTGGGCGTGTAGAGACGGCACCAAGCTCCCCCAGCCGTACTCTTTGTGTCTCCTTGGCCTTGGATGCATTTACTGCCAGTGGCTGTGGTTTATCTCCCATTGTTTATGGCCTGGGACAGGCTGCCTACAAATAGCTCCCCAAAGAGTGGGGAAATGCAGGCATCTGCCATTCTGTGAAGCTCTTTCCAGAAATGAAAAGGACAGTCATAAAATGTTGCAATGGGGGGGGTAGGGGTGCAGGGGAGGTAACATGCATCATAAAAAGCGTAAGGGACTAATGCTAATACCCAGACTGGCTGCAGCCCAGGGGTGTCTGCTGAGCTCAGACATAAATACTGGGGAGGCACCAAGGAGACAGATTCTTTATTTCTTTGATTTGACGGTGGGGGGAGGGTGGGCATACTTTCCCCTCGGTTTCTCTGACTGTGGCCATTCCTCTGGGGAGACCAGCAATCTGTCTGGGACTGAAGCTACTCCGTGTTCTATGGACTCCAGATCAGTTAGACTCTTGGGAAGACTGGAGGTTCGCAGCACTTGTGGGAGCATCACGTCATTGGGTGAGCCCACGGGGGTTTCGCCTGCATCATTCAAGACCTTACAAGAGACAAGAGGCCATAATGGGATGAGCCCACGGGGGTTTCGCCTGCATCATTCAAGACCTTACAAGAGACAAGAGGCCATAATGGGATGAGCCCACGGGGGTTTCGCCTGCATCATTCAAGACCTTACAAGAGACAAGAGGCCATAATGGGATGAGCCCACGGGGGTTTCGCCTGCATCATTCAAGACCTTACAAGAGACAAGAGGCCATAATGGGATGAGCCCACGGGGGTTTCGCCTGCATCATTCAAGACCTTACAAGAGACAAGAGGCCATAATGGGATGAG
>NW_011439635.1:0-1783 GCF_000754665.1 Bison bison bison | reverse complement strand
CCAGCTACCTACTTCACAGGGTTGTTGTGAAGTTAAACTGAATTATTATATATATATATTAATACATATATGCATATATGTGCATATAAAATTGGGCCTAGTACATGGTAAGTACCTCATAAATGTTGACTGTTGTTATTATTATCGTTGCCTTCAGAGATTTCAGGAGCTTGAAATTTTTTATCACTGTTATTTATTTTTTTCTCACTGTTATTGAGAAAATAAATTTATTTTCTCTGTTATTTATTCTTTTCCCCATTTTGTGCCCTCTAGTGGTAATTTTAAACATGACTTGTTTGATTTTACATGGATTCTTTTCCTTTTTGTTTTTTTAAATGTGTTTATTTTTTAATTGAAGGATAATTGCTTTGCAGAATTTTGGTGTTTTCTGTCAAATATCAACATGAATATAAACCTACTTTGTTTCTCTGATCTTATTAAACCCAAATTATTTTACCTGCGATCTTATACGTGTATGATTGCAGGCAATTTGCAACCATCTTTTATGGATTTGGTAAGGGATAGTTTGAGGATTGTTTTGCAAAAGAAATTTTCTTCTCTTCGGTGCTTGTTTGGATTCATTTCTCAAGGAAGGCTTTGTCCAAAAGCAATCCCTTTCTCTAGAAACTAAAACTCTGCCTTTACCTTGCATTCCCTACGATCTCTCCGTTTTACACCTTGTAAAAGTAACAAGACATTTTTACATTGGCTGTGTTACTTCCCTGCCTCCTGAAATGTAAGCATTAATCTACAAAGATAACGATGTTCCAAAAATAAAATGGTAGCATCCATAAGCTATTGGAAGCTTAACCAAATAATGATAAAACACTTATCTGAAGCTATTGGTTGTCTTGAAAAATCAGTCAGCTTCCCTCCCTTCCCTTCCTTTCCTTATTAAAACCTTTACTTATTCTCACTCTGAATTTAGAGATAAAGCAGATTATTCTTTTTTTCCAGCTCTCCTGAGATATAGCTTCATGTAAGTTTAAAGTATACATGTGGTGATTTGATACACATATATTTTGTGAAACAACTGCCATAATAGGATTAATTAACACCTCCATCACCTCACATAATTCCCATTGTGTTTGTGTGGTGAGAACATTTACAATCTACTCTCCTGGCAACCTTCAAGTATATAATAAAATATTGTTGACTATAGTCACCATACTGTACTCCTAGAACTTACTAATCTTCTAACTGGAAGTTTGTTCATTTGATCAACATCTCTCCATTCCCCCTATATGCCAGGCCCTGTCATCCACTCTTCTACTCTTTAAAACAGATTATTCTTAACTCTTTTATGGTGAAGGAGATTATTGTCAATTGGTATAAGCTGCAATTGCCCAGTCCCTTCCTTAATTCCCTTTCCCCTGCTGTTGTTCAGACATTCAGTAGTGTTCAACTCTGTGACCCCATGGACTTCAGCATGCTAGGCCTCCCTGTCCCTCACCATCTCCAGGAGTTTGCCCAAGTTCATGTTCATTGCATCAGTGATGCCGTCCAGCCATCTCATCTCCTGATGCCCTCTTCTCCTTCTGCCCTCAATCTTTCCCAGCATCAGGGACTTTTCCAGTGAGTTGTCTGCTCAAATCAGATGACCAAAATACTGGAGCTTCAGCATCAGTTCTTCCAGTGAATATTCAGGGTTGATCTCCCTTAAGATTGACTGGTTTGATCTCTTTATTGTCCAAGGGAATTTCAGGAGAATTCTCCAGCACCACAGTTCGAAGGCATCAATTCTTTGGCACCCTGCCTTCTTTACGGTCCAGCCCACAACCGT
>NW_011439634.1:0-1783 GCF_000754665.1 Bison bison bison | reverse complement strand
GTGAGTCTGAGTGAACTCCGGGAGTTGTTGTTGGACAGGGAGGCCTGGTGTGCTGCGATTCATGGGGTCGCAAAGAGTCGGACATGACTGAGCGACTGATCTGATCTGATCTGATCTGATTTTACTACTTAGGAAATTCTTGAAAAGTAAAAATATTCATAAGACTCAGTGTTTTCTTGTTTAGGTAGGAACTGAGTATCCACTGTGTGTAAAGTATTCCCAGCCTTCAAGCATTTTGTTGAGGAGAGTGAATATACCCACATGAGTATAAGATAAAAGCTGCCAATGAGTCCATCATAAACAGTATGACTGAGAAGGTACAGAAAGGAAACATAATTAGAATTAGATGAACTTTATTAAACTGGTCACCAGCAGGTCTTGTGCAATAGTAGGTGAGGATGGACGTAAAAAAGAGTGGAATTTGTAGGTAAGCTTAAACGGAGAAACAGAAAGAAGATCTGGTCAGCCAGAGGATACGATCAAGAGGTAAAGGAAGAGGCCTTGAAAGATTTGATGTCCATGTGGTTCTAAGCATGGTTCTATGAATAAGCCTTGCAGACAAAAGCATTTGGTACTAGCGTTCTAGAGAGCTGAGTGTGTCCATGTTCTGAAGTGCCAGGGCCCCATAGTAAGAACCCAAATGCAGAGAGAATGAGCAACAGAGTTCAGAACTCAGCACGGCTTGACAAGCTATCAAGAATATACCAAGACAGAGGACTGTTTTTAAAATGAGCAACAATAAGAATAATCTTGAAGAGTAGCAGGTATGTAGGGAAAGGAACTTGGGAATTGGAAGCTGAGAAGCTGGGGTTCTAGTCACATCTGGTGAACTGATTAGATATGTGACATTTGGGGAAATGGCTTAGTTTTTAAATTTAACTTTCTAATTATTAAGTTATGTAGATTTTTATTTAATTACCTTTTTATCTAGCTTTTCACATTGATTTATTTACATATATGTTAATTTGTATATCGATACCAGTTTTAAAATATTCAATTATCCCTGGACAAACAAGGTCACAAGGTGGAAGGAAGAGTATGGGGTACAGAAGCTGATCAGTTCCTGATGTTGAGCTGGACAGATATTTAAATAATAGTAGGAAATGAACTTGCAGACTGAGAGACTGTATTTTCCATAAGACCTTATTAAAATTCTTCCTCTGTTTTCAAGGACAAGAATCTTAATGGGATCATTTGGGAATGGGAATATCAGTTTGTTTTGGACTTGTCTGAAGTTTCTTTGCTCTATAAACATGTAAAACCAAGATTGTTTTCCTGATTTGAGTCACACTGTCGAGCAGGAAATGAAAAGTGCATGATTCTCATGATCAGGGGTGGGGGGTTGTGTTTGCAGCATTTTGATACTGATGTGGTACGCAGCCGGTTCTGAGTCAAGTGTGGTCCCTCATGTACTGAAGACAATCTTGTTGATACTGAAAGGAAAGCCTAGAGAAATGGAGAAAATAATAACAGAAAGAAAACATTTCTCTCTCGACGCTACGAATATGATGCCTGTGGCGGTAAATAACACAATGATTAATTTCTGTTTGTTGTCATTGTTTTCTTAATCATGAAAATTCCCATCTGCCCACAGACTCAATCATACTTCCTTGACACAGTTTGGCTCTCATTCATTCATTCATTCACTCAATGCACACCCATGATCACAAAGCTTACAGTCTCGTAAGAGACACAGACAATGAACCAAAAAAATGTGTCATATGTCAGATGATACAAAGCTTAGAAGAGATATAAAGCAGGGTAGGAAAAAGAAGTGGCTGGG
>NW_011439633.1:0-1783 GCF_000754665.1 Bison bison bison | reverse complement strand
CCTGGAGAAGGAAATGGCAACCCATTCCAGTACTCTTGCCTGGAGAATCCCATGGACAGAGGAGCCTGGAGGGCTACAGTCCATTGAATTGAAAAGAGTCAGACATGACTGAAGTGACTGAGCACACACACAGCATGATACATCTTTCCCCGATCTTATTTTTAATCTATATCTGTCTTTATATTTAACACACATTTCTTATAGACAACATAGGGTGAGGTCTTATCTCTTTTATCTGTTCTGACAGTCTGCCTTTTAATTGGACTATTCACATTTAAAGTGATTATTGATATGGTTGGAATTCTATCTACCATATTTGCAACTATTTTATATTTGTTGCTTGTTCTTTGTTTCTTTTTTGGTCTTCCACTCTTCCTGCTTTTTCTGCTTTTAATTGAGAATGTTATGATTCCATTTCCTCTTTTCTCTTTAGGATATCAATTATGCTTTTAAAACAAAATTTTAGTAGTTTCCCTAGAATTTGTAATATACATCTTAATTCAAGTAATTAAGAATTTGTAATATACATCTTAATTCAAGTCTGTCTTAACACTATAGTGCTTCATGGGTAGTTGTAGTCCAGGCATGTTATAATAGAAAATTCCTCCTTCCCATTCCTTATAACTTTGTTTGCCTTTCTCTTAACCATAAGCTATAATTACTCAATGTGCTGTTGTTATTATTATTTTGAACAAATTATCTTCTGTTAGATGATTGTTAGTTTTCAGTTGTTAGGATGGGATTGATGACTTCCAATCTCTTTTTATACTGGATTGGAAGCCAGACGTTGACCTTAATTTATATCACATTTACAAGACTAGGAGAGACCAGAAGAAAGGTCATTAAGATCTAACAGGCAAGATAATGAGACTAGAATCCATGATCAATCATCAGAATATCAAAGTAACCAAGAAAAGTTGAAACAAGTGGAGAGATGGGTGGAAATGTAGCAGAGAGAAGGGAAAGGAGGAGAGATGTTCGAAAATCTAAAACTTTGTTGCTTTCTTTATGAAATACAGAGTCTGAGGAAATAAGGTTTCTGAGAAGAGAGTTTGATCCAATAGAAATAGTTGATGCTTCTTGGCTAAAAAGCCTCACTACTTTGTGGGTTGAGGAAGATCTCTGTACTTAAAAAGAATAAATTGAAAAAAAGAAACAGCATTAAGCCCAAACTCACTGAAGCTGAAATAGTGTCATGAGACAGACAAGATCTGAGTTATGAGCTAAGGTGTCACCTGCATCTAGAAAATGTCTTGGCCATTCCTAGCTTCCTTTCCTGCACCTTTGAAGATGAGGATATGACTAGATAAACTATAAAATTGCTCTGTGCTAAAATTCTAAGATTCTATGAAGGGTTAGATGCACAGTGGAAATACCAATCTCTCATCAGTAAAGGACAAGAGTGTTTTAAAAACACCCAAGGGTGAAGACTTGCAAGAGATATATTACATAACCCAGCAAATACAGTCGCACATAATCCAAGGCTACCAAAAGCAAGGGCATGGTGTGTAGAATATACCCTCCACTCAAGAATCAAAGAAGAGGCAACTCCAGTGGGGAGTCCCAGAAGCCAGAATCTCCTGAACCTCAGTGCTGTCCCCCTGATGGAGAATGGGAAGAATAAGACAGTTCTTTTGATATTCCTAAAACAGCCACTTTAGGAAAAGAAGGATGCCTCCTGGATGGACCCTGGCTAGAAATGCAAAGGTTACTGAACAACACACCCCAAAAGACAGAAAATAAAATTGCTGCCCAGGACAGGGAAGGTGAGTGCTAAAATGCT
>NW_011439632.1:0-1784 GCF_000754665.1 Bison bison bison | reverse complement strand
AATTTAAAACTGAGCTAAATTTATTTGTCAGAGTACATCCAAGTGACTTAGTTATAATAAGAGAGCTTGGGTCTGCCTCTTTTTTATACTATCTTCTGTTGTACAGAAAAGGACTTCCCTCAAAATTAATGGTGTTTCCACATTTATAAACAAGAATTCCTTTTGTATGAGAAGCCCCCTTGGAGATTTCTGGATTGCCTAGAAGCTAAATAAACTAAAAGTTGTTGTTGTTTTTTTTTAATTTAAATTCTTTAATCCTGCTTCTGCCTGTTCTTGAGCCACTGAAATCAAGATTCTCCCACGGGCAGAGAACCAAAGCAGTTCCTCTCAGCAAACTCTTTGACTTACTGTCCAGGTTCTGACACATTCCTCTGCCAACAGAAAATAAGTGAGAACTCTTCCAATGAGCGGTGGCACCTCTTCTCATTTGTAGAAGGGAGTGTCAGCCTGAAACTAGTGGCCAAGTGTTTTGACGCAAAAAGCAAGAATTTCAGGCCAACTGCAGCCAAGTAGGCTATTCTTAGATGTGCATAGGAGGCTGAGAGGTCTCTGTGTGGGTTGTTGGGAAGTGGTTAGGGATTTGTGACTTTTAAGTGGCTCTTGAAAAATGTTTAGAGATGAACAAGCCCCTGCGAATCCCATTCATCACAGATGCTCAGTACCCCCTGACATTCAGAGCCCTTCTCAAATAGCCACTGGTTTTTAAGGTCTTCCTCAGCCACTCAAGTATCAGCGTGGACTGACCTTCCCACTCCTGATCGCTTTACTCAGGACCGTATTTGTACAATCTGTTTAGGCTGCTACAAAAAAGTACCACAGACCAGGCAGGCACCTCATACCCCATGGAAATCTACTTCTCAGGGTTCTGGAGGCCAAGGAGTCTGAGATCAAAGTACCAGCAAAGTCACAGACATGTGGAAGGGACTTAAGGAACTCTTTGGAGCCTCTTTCATAAAACATTCATTCCATTCATGAGGGCACCAGTCATGACTTAAACACCTCCTAAAGGTCCCACCTTTTAATACTATCATCTTTGGGGGTTAGGATTCCAACACATGAGTTTGGAGGAGACGCCAACATACAGACCATGGCAGATGACGTCCTAAGTAGGACGTGAAGGATACCTTTGTGGAGTCATGTTGACGTGGTCTTCACCCTGGTTGAGTTTCCAGAAGTGTCTTCCGAGGTAATTGCTAACTAGCTGTGGAACTCTGGGCCAATGGTGTTCTGTGGACCTCAGTTCCCATGACTTTAAAATGTATATGGGCCATCGGGAGCACATAGATGTGAGAGGAGGGCTGGGATAAATCAACAGGGAGTGGAGAGAACCAGGGGACTCCAGAGACTGCCAGTGTGCCCAGCTTGCTTTATACGATCTCTTGCATCCGTGTAGACTTTTATTTTCTTCTTTCCTTCTGCCTAGACTGAACGGGCCCTTTTGCTGTTTCTTAGTTGAGTTATCTCCTCCAACAAGATTCTGCAACTCCCAACTCCTCCCTCATGTTCACAGGAACGGCTGGAACCCTCAGTCAGTGCCTACTCTCGTGAAAAGTGCCAGCACCTGACATGTGGGCCACCCTTTTGGAACCTACTTCTCCATTCCCCTGTAATGCTACTTGTGTCCCGCTTTATAAAACGGCAACAGAGGGTGGAGAACTGAGGACTTGGGCAGTCTCCAGACAACTCAGGGCAAAAGCATCACGATTGAGAGGGAAGATTTCTGGCTTAAACTACTCAAATAATTGCTCAGCTGCGTACTTCAGAATGTAGCAGCAGAAGCATTT
>NW_011439631.1:0-1786 GCF_000754665.1 Bison bison bison | reverse complement strand
GCAAAAAAAAAAAAAAAAAAAGATTTTGGGTTAAGAGGCAGACAGATTTTTGTTCAAATCCAGGTTATGCAACTTGTCTGCTACTTAATGCCAGACTACTTATTTAATCTTTCAGTGTTCTCACATTAGATCAGGGAAGTGAAATCTACTAGCTGTGAAGATGAAACAGAATATCTGTAATGTACTTAGCACAGCGACTTTCACATCTGTGGGTCCTAATGACATAAAGTGGTTATCAGCACTTCGTATATTATAACTTAGGTTAAAAAAGTTAATTTGTACAAAATCTGCATTTTGAATAAAGTGTCTCTATAAGTCTAGGAGCTATGTAAATTACATATATATTATATAAGTTAAAATATGTATCTATACATTTAGTTGAAAGTAAAATATAAACATGTGGAAACAAAATTTTTTACTAAAATTTTATGGTTACTTGACACTGAAGCATTTAAAGAAAACCTGCATTCATTTATTTATTTTTTCCTTGCTATGATCAGCCTAAGTGATGAGAAAATTAATTTTGGGCACCATTTGAAGTAAAAATAACTGGATTGGGCTAATGATTAAACACAGAATATTTAATTATCCATATTCCTTAAACTGGAACTAATATTAAGATACACTGCTTACCTTTAAGCTAGCTAAGCAAGAATAGAAGTCACTCACCATGTTATTATTATTATTTTTTTTTTCTGTTATTAAGGGTGCCCTGATAGCAAATCACAGAAAATCATGAAAAGAGGGGAAAACCAGTGTCCTTTAGTAGATCTTTCCTCAATGGAAAGAGGGAGGGTAAAGTTGTGAGAAGAGTTCATGCCTGATGATCACAGAACAGGCTCCCAGACCAAAGTCTCCTGACTTCAACCCCTTCTTCCCATTCACAAACCTGTGCTCCTTCTAATATAAACTGCCAGACAGTCTACACCACAGCAAAAATCTGTCATAAGCCCACACGACAGACAGCCCCTATGGATTCATAAGCTTGAGCAAGCGTGCTGGGAAAAGTTGTATTGGATAAAACTATATTGCCTTCTTGGGGATCCAGACTATTAATGAGCGTATTATGATGAGTGCATTCTGTCCATCCAAACGGATACATGCAGCTTGCTGGGGCTGCTGTTACAAGGCAATGGTTTGGCTTGTCATGATTACATCTGTTATGTTTACTTTGAATTTTCCCAGGTCTGAAGCTTGTTCTAGTTATAAGTCTTCAGTTGTAAGTGATACTACCTCTGCACCTGAAATCCATTTAAATTCTCAGCTGCCCATGGGGGTACAACTCAAGTCTCCTCATTGTTTTGAAATGACCAGCTCCAGGACACCAGGCCATCAAGATAGCTGGCGAGTAGTAGCTGATTATCTCACAGATGTTCCAGCCAGACACTTCCCAGCTTCGGGGCAGGAAATAGTATTTAAAAATGGAGATCTTATTGCCAGATACAGATACCTTAGAAGATACTGTATCTTAGACATTCAAAAAAGAGCATGATCTAAAAAATATTTTGATGAGAACCATGCACACAAACAATGAGCTATTCCAGCCAGCAAACACTCGTTTCACGTTTTTACAAATACATGTTAAAACTGATGAAAGACTGCCAACTGTTTTTCAAGTGCATCTGGGGTTGGGAGAGGGCAGGTAGTGAGTTTAGTTCTACTTTATTTCTCTTTCTCATATAAATGTGGATATTCTCCAAGATTGTGTATTAATTTCTTATTTCTCTTTAACTAGCATTTCTTAAATAACATGGATCTTAGAGCAATAACATTTAGTCTTTTTTGG